>NC_090875.1:514923-550393 GCF_036669935.1 Montipora foliosa | reverse complement strand
GAATGCTTAGGGCCAGGCCTAACATCGAACCTCACATGAGGGACAACCTAAATGGTTAGTTCACGTTGATCCAAATTAATTGTTGGGGTCAAAGCTCTAACTTAAACGTTCCCTGGCTAATGTAAGAGGGAGCCTTTTGTAGATTTTAACTCTGGCTAATGCCAGATAATTTTACTCGCTGAATGAGGCTGCTTTAGATATGAATGGGTTCACAACATCTAGAACCACTCAAAAACATGTCCCTTTTAACCCCCTTGTCACCTGAGAACAAGACTTTTATGGATTTTACTGTGGCTAATGCCACATGAGTTTACTTGCCGAATAGGGCTGCTTTAGGTGTGAATGGGTTAATGTCCAACAAAATGCAAAAGTGAAAAATTAATATGTATTATCATACAAATTTTTTAAGTTATGAGTTAAGTTCAACTCATGAGAAGTCCGATATTTCTCATAGCCTCGATCCTTGCACATTCTAATCTGAGTAGAACACATAGAACGTGTTGGTCCATCCAAATACAATTTGTCAAACTAATTGAGTCAAATGTCGGACTTATTATGAACTTAATTCGTTCAGACTATTTAGTTACCCTCATGTGAAGTGTGAAGTTTGGCCTAGACCTTACAACCTAAAGGAAGTTGCTGCTTACCTTTTCATGCCACGTAAGCAATAAAGCACTTGATCCTTCGGTTGGTTCAGCAAATCCTCGGTATATATACTTCATCAAGACATCTTGATCATTTTGTCCAATGTGTTGACAGCTTTCTCAATTTCAGCCGCCTTAACAGCAGTCAGTACTCGCATGACTAGGGCAAATGCCTTGTCCTGATAAAGGAAAGCATTAACAAGCTGAAGTCTGAATATGCGGCAGATAGTCCTGGGACATCATTAATGATAAGCACATGCAGGCACCATTTTCACGATCAACTATCGTCAACGCTGATTTGGGCCTTGACTGGACACCTTCACACATTTGCACATCACTTTGTCACAAGAGTAATTGGATAGCAAGTGTGCAATATTTCATGTGAATGCTTTTCTTTCTTCACGTATAAAAATCTAACGGATCCAACAGCTAAGGCTGTCAAATCATTAACTGCACTGCCACAACATTCTTGTATTTTGTCATGGACACATTCTTTTAAACGTTATTGGTAGCTGAATTTCTTGACATGAAAATAAATTACCCAGGAATTAATCATGAAATACTTGAGCAATAATATTATTACTCCCTGGATTGTACAATACAAAAACTTTAATAACACTCCCTAAAGAGGGCTTTTCAGAAATAAATGGAATGTGAATTAAGTAGAACTCAAATGCAAAACTCTATGAGATCAAAATGAGACAAAGGACAAATTATGGCTGTAACTTAGACTAAGAATGACTTGAAAGGGCAGTGGCAAAAAAGTTAGCCTCAATTGAACAGAGTCACTTAAGGTAGATTTCCACTACCCGTGTAAATTTTACGTATGTTATCGATGTGAAATTGACTGACTTAACATGCGTAGATAAAATACAAGATATAATACGAACGGCTTGTGTTTAACGTAAAAGTTGAAAGCGGTACAACTTCTATGTTTAATGCAAGCTGTTCATACAATCTCTTTCCTTTTATTTACCCATGTAAAAACAGTCAATTCACATGTGTAACCTACGTAAAATTTAGGTGACAGGGGAAATCCACCTTTAGATTAAGAGAATTGTCTTAACTGTTCAATAAGCTGACTGCTCGATAATAAAATGTTATTTGAACCAATCTACACTGGAAGATGAGATTCCAATATCAAGCAGTTTATAACACTATGGCTTATTGCATCAAAGCCCTAGCTCATGCCAAGTAACACACAGCGGTTGTTTTCTTATTGTTGATTGTGCTTAAGATAGCGTCTGCTGTGATTAACAGAGAGGTCTCCATAGAGTGCAATGTCTTGTTAGTCCACCTTGTTTTGTAGATAATCTTTTGTTTGGCTAACGCAAGGCATAATTTAAGTGCAAACCTTTCACATACTTTTGACAAGATGGGTAGGAGAAAGGTCTAATGTTATTAGCTTCCTTGTGATCACCTTCCTTTTTAATGGGCAATACCACAGCTTCCTTCCAAAAAGAGCAAAAATCTACGAGTAAACGCGGCCTTGTTGTGCAAAATACCAATGACCACCCACTGATCGGAAATTTGCGATTAAAAAAACTTCAAAAACCACAAACAAAAGTTATATTAAGGATATGAAAATGAAATGTTCACCTTGAACAATAATATTTATATTCTGACTGGCAAAGCTTGGGACTCCAACTCTACAAGACCCTAAATGTGCCCGACCCCCTCTCAACAGAAATAAGATCCAAGTGCTCACACAGTGTATGTACGCGTTTGTTTAACGTGTGTAAAAGCAAAATCAAAGGACTTAAGAGGAAGTGATCCTTTCGCTTTTACCTTGTCCGCTTGGTTCTTGGACATGATTGGTGCATTTGTTAAAACGGCCTTTAGTGCTTCTGCATTTTTCTTCCTTTAGCGGTGTCAAGGTCACAAACATTAAAATATATCCACGTCCTTCACTATTTACCCTGAACTGACAGTAAACTGCAAGTGAAATCAGAAAAAGGCTGCAAATGCTCAAAGTGCAAAAGTGTGGTGTGCAAATGGTCGAGGAATACACAGCCATAAGCAAATATACCGATCGATAAACGAGTGCTATATGGAATATTTCAGGCCTTAAGTAGTTTCGAGGATAAACAAGTTTCTTAAACGTGTTCACAGTCAGCGTACAAGGATACTGCAATAGGAAGTTGTTCACTTCATTTTCATCGGGACCGCTTTGTCCAGAATCCTCGTCTCCTTCGTCCTGGAATTTGTTTTCATCTAACTCGTCAACGTCCACTCCTCTAAACTTCGTGGACTGACTGGACTTTGCCATAAGAAAGAACAAATTTTAAACAAAAATTCCGAAGCTCTTCTTAAAATTTCTTCAAAATTCTCACTCCCTTCCTCCCTTCCCATAATGCATTGAAGACGATGATTGATCCAGGCCCCAGCTTGTCGGCCGCTCGGCTCGAATGAGAAATCGAGAGAGCTGAGTGGATCACCATCGTTGTAGGGAAATCAGGTGAATTCAACCTCGTTTCCAGGGTGTTTGTGTCGAAAAAGCCGCTTAACATTATTTTAAGTTATTTTATTATTTTTTTAACTTTTTTGCGAATAAACCTTTAGGAGCCCATCACCCGGAGCGTGCAACTTAACTACACTTGTGCAACGGCGTTTTCACAAGTAAGGTTATTTTTAGATTGAATTTCCCGCTAATGAGACTCCCACAGGAGCCCGATGACTAATTACAAGAAATTAAGCTGACGTCATAGGGTCACCGAGCCGTAACTGACTTTGCTTTTTGACCTAATTCGCGGGAAGGGCTAGTCTAAAAATAAACCTACTTGTGAAAACGCCGTTTCACAGACACTGTATGGAAGTTGCACGCTCCAGGATGGGCTCCTGCCTTTAATTAGTATTACCACCAAAAACTAAAGCACCCCATGGTAAGTAAGGGAGAACTTGTATTATACACCAAAGGTGCAGGGCGAGGTAAATAAATCATGTTTTCCTAAATGAAAAAAGCAACGAAGCCGCCCATTTTGCACAAACTCAAGGAAGGGTTACGTTTTTGCAAACGTTGGCCGCGTAGCACTATATATTTCAACAGAATTAACTAATGTAGGGTAATGTGAAGTGCCGTTTTCTACCCATGTAAACCATGTGAGCGTTAGCCCTACTAATGGAATTGGGCCCACACAAAGTTGAGGTTGATAAACTCTTGACAAACAAACCTATTTTTGAAGGCAAAGATGATTATTCGAGTGTATTTATTTTATGCAAAGGAATAAAAGAATAAAAATATTGATTACAATCACATTATGTAAGCTAAGCTTAAGACTCCGTGCAAACGGACGCAACGTTGTTGGCCAACAACTCCCAACATTGTTGGGTGTTTTAAAAGGAAGCAGGGTTGGCACAGTGCTAGAGAAATCAGGCCGGTAAAAAGCGCTAAATGATCTAAACCGCAACAAAACCAACTTAAATTGCAAACAAGTAAAAAAAAAAGCAACTTTTCGGCAACTTTTTGGCAACTTTTTAGAAACTTTTTAGCAACTTTTAGACACTTTTATCGACAGCTTGTGACGAAATTTTAGCTTTTTTGGGGGCTGTCAAGATTTGCCCCCAGCCTTTTAGCTTCCACAAAAGGATTAATCGACACGTGTCAGATTAATCGAGCCTTTATCTGCACATTCTTCCGAGCTGGAAAGACGTGCCGTGTGATACCGCTGACCTCGTGAACACCAATAGACCTTATTCACGATGGCCGCCATGTTGGATTTGCTATTATCATGCAAATTAGCTACACACTTCTGAGGGGCAAACAACACAACTTCGAGAGGTTATAACGAACATCTTAGCCACACAGATGATTTGTTTCATGTTCATTGAATGTTTATCACCTAAGTAATAAAATAGAATGATTACACAAGTTACTTCGACGTTTTTTAGTGAAAAATGATCAGCTAGCGAAGTAGAAAGTCAAACTGTCAAAGGCAATCCAAAGATACAAAATTATTATAAAAGGTACTTAATTCAAAATACTAAATGGACTTTTAGCAATTTTATTTCAATATTTCGACGAGCCGATTTTCCGCAATTCGCCTTTTTTCCAATGTTTGCCTCCAGCATAACACATGGCTAATTTGCATGACAATTAGAAAACCAACATGGCGGCTATCCTGAATAAGGCCTATCCGGACACTATCGGTAATTGGTATCGGCCAGTCCTGGGGCCCACACACTCAGTTGAATATATGTAGCTGATTTTGCTTTCGAAAGCCAATAAGTGTCGCGAAAAAGGTAAAAAATAATTTTAAAAATGCTATAAAACCAAAAGTTCAGGTTCAACTCCCGGACCCGACGCCATACTACCGAAATCACTAAACTGCTTGCAGCCCGAAAAGATTTGAATTTCGACTTGCTCACGCGACCATTTGGAGCGCCCCGATTTGTGACGTGTTATTCTTGATGTGAGCGAGGCTGTGGGAAAATATAAAAGAAACAAACCACGGCATGAGGCGAAGAGCTTTCCACCGTTTGGAAATGATATGTGGTCACTGATGGTTGAGCGGAGGGGAAGGTGTTTCAACAAAGTTCTACCAGGGAAGTTTTAGAGACATAAAATTAAAGTACAAAATGAGTGGTCTTAAAGTTTCAAAAATATGGAAGACGAGTTTTGTCAAACATGCAACCGAAAATTACTTCGAGGTAGCGTAAAGACTTGCGCGCTTGGCCAAGAAGAAATAAAAATGTCATACGCTTGCGACGCAGTCCAATGTAAACACGTAATGCTTTGTTGTTTTAAATTTCATGCTCGTAAAGCAAAATTGTATGATTTATAAATACCAGTATAGTATCGACAAATTGTTTACAGGAATCGATACCGAAGTCTCACTCCAATGATAAGTTGAGTTTTTATCCCTTGTTGTTGTTTTGGTTGACGTACAAATTCTCTGCGAAAATTATATGAATCGTCAACATAGCAGTAATTGGGTTTGACAAAACACTGATCCCCGGTCAACTGACCCCCCTACTGACCCCCCTACTGACCCCCTATAAAATCAATGGGAAAATGAATACTGCTTACTTAAGCCACAAAAACCCTTTTTAAACATCATTGTTCAGCAATATTTAAGTCTAAGCACCCATTTTAAAAAGGTTAGCTTACATGAAGTAATCGGTCATCACAACAATAATCGAAAACTAACCTTTTTAAAATGGGTGCTTAGACTTAAATATTGTCAAGAGAAAATGAGGGGACAAAGAGGTAGGCTCAGGGCGTTGGCCGGGATATGTCATGTCCACGAAAGTTATTTTTAGACGAGCGGAAGTCTTTGTTCTAGCGGAATTCTGTCTTCAGAGACGTCCGCATACAGTCTTGCCTCGCTCTCAGGTTCTTTGTGAAAAGAGAAAATTACGGCGTGCGTGCAAGGCTGATGAATATTTATTTTCTTTCAAACATTGGACCGAGGCTGGCCTGCATGCGGACGTCTCGGAAGACTCACGCTCGTCTAAAAATAACTTTCGTGGACATGACATATCCCAAGGGCTGGACAGGGAGCCTCCCTCTCTGTCATTTTCTCTTGATATTGTTGAACAATGCTGTTTAAAAAGGGATGTTGAGGCTTAAGTAAGCAGTATTCATTTTCCCATTGATTTTATAGGGGGTCAGTAGGGGGGTCAGTAAGGGGGTCAGTTGACCGGGGGTCAGTGTTTTGTCGAAACCCGCAGTAATTTAAATATCATAATGTCAGTCGTGGAGAACAAATAAACAGTTACTATTTTCATTTAGTAATCAAAACGATTTCAAGTACAGTAATGTTGCAAATAAATGTAAAATAAAACATTTGTCATATCTTCTCGTTTGTTCTTATCGGTCGTTGTGGAACATCGAAGGCGGGACAAAACGTCTTCCATGTGTGAAACTGTAAGGGCCGATTTACACGGTACGATTTTTGTCGCATGCGACAACGGCTTACGACAGGCCCACGACATGAGTTACGATTGTTGTGTACGTCAGCAAAAATGTCGTAGCATTTAAAACATGTTTTAAAACGCTGCGACAATCGTAAGTCATGTCGTAGGCCTGTCGTGAGCTTGCCGCATGCGACAAAAATCGTACCGTGTAAATTGGCCTCAAGACCACTCATTTTGTACTTTAATCCTATATCTCTAAAACGTCCCGGGTATAACTTTGTTGAAAAATCTCCCCCTCCGCTCAACCATCAGTGACCACATATCATTTCCGCCAAACGGTGGAGAGCTCTTCGTACACATTCATCTCATGCGGCGGTCTGTTTCTTTATTTTCCCACGGCCTCGCTCACATCAAGAATGGCACGTCACAAATCGGAGCGCTCCAAATGATCACGTGAGCAAATCGAAATTCAAATGCGATCGATCATTCTTTTCGGAGGGCAAACAGTTTAGTGATTTCGGTAGTAAGTGAATTGAATTTGTGTTGGTTCTCTATTATGCCTAGACGGTTTTCAGTTCTCCCTCAGCAAAAACCAGCTTCCAGTTGGCTGTTAAGCTGCGTTCCAAGGTTTATACATAAACCGTATAGCGGCAGCCAGAGGTGCCATAGTATGCTTTCGGTTTTAACTTGTTTGAGCTGCGCCGTTGCTACGGTATTTGCGACGACGATTAGCGACACAAGTTTGTTACGTCCGTTTGGACATGTTGTTATGTGTTGCTGGGATTTTTTTGCGCGAAGTTTGAAACTCGTCAAACGTTTGAGCCAACAGCTCCCAACATTTCTTTTGCTCTTTGATCGCCGAAGCTAATCGCAAAAATGTTGGATCCGTTTGACTGGGCGTTGATAATCAATTTTGGATGGAGCAGCTTGCATGTGTCTCCTAAAGTGATGAATGGTCAATTTCAGTTAAATATGAGTATTCCGATTTTAAAAAATTGCATTACGATGCATATGGCATCTTCGAAAGGCAAAGTATATTTCGATGATCTTCCATCCAGATATCAACCCTTTTCTCGACAGGGATTAACTTCAATTCCTATCACGAGTCACAGTGCTCGGCACTTATTTGGAAATCATCTCAAGAAGTACATGTTCGTATCCTCAAACTTCGGTCATATATGATTGTTTCTTTCCATACCTTTCTTCTTTGCTTCCAAAGCGACTGTCGAACGCACTTCAATTATCCGATATTACTACCACTTATTAATTACTTCACAATGTGTATTTGGCTTTTCCCCCTTTATTATTGATCATTTAAGCAACCACAGGAATTACTTTAAAAACTACTGTTCTTCTATTCTGGTGCCCAATTGTTTACGAGTCACACAGTTTTTATAAACCTTCGAGATCAGGATTTAAAAAAACCGGCGGCACTTTTTTCTAGAACATCCCACTCTTCCTAGACTTCTTTGTTCGATAACTGTGCTTAATCTCTTTTTACAAGGCTAAAAGTTTATTGGCCTCATTTTCGTTGCTGCAGACTTCATAGAGTAATAATAGCCCTTCCATGTTTTCCAACAACAACCATGCGCGTATGAATTGCCCAGTCGACCTGTGTAGGAACCGTGAAGATATTTCCCATTTAGGTTGGAATCATGGCAAGCCTTGTACCACCAGGCTGCTCTGTGCTCTACTGCGCAGTTCCCAGACGAAATGTCATTGTCTTGATCTTTGGTTGAGAATGCCATTCCATTGCCCTTCGACAGCGAGTCACCTGCTGTACCTAAAAGTAAAGAAGTCTCCGCGTCACTATTCTGCATGATTCTCTAGATGACGACCAGACCCAAAAAAAAATATCAAATTGTGACACATTCTTCATGGAATACTTTCTCTGAAATATTAATTTGGATATGAAAATTATAATGATTGGTCATGTCGCAAAAAGAGTTATCAGCATTACTTTAAGACCGTGGTCGCGTGTCTCGGCTCGTGCGGATTCCAGGGTTAATAATTAATCTAAATCTAGGTTTTCTATGTGTAACATTTTTACTTCCTTTATTTTTGTTTTAATGAAAGAAGTGTATTTTTGAAGTGCGAGGATCACTCACTTCTTTCGTCATTCAGTGGTTTAATAAGCAAACATTTCATGCCATAAATTGTAGAAGCCTGACAAACCTGAATAAACCCCAAGGTCAAGTTTATAATTTGCGTTCTTGTCTTCAACTGCAAAGCTATTATAAACCGTAAAAGCTGATGCTCCGGAGAAATCTTCCAAATCCACACGGAGAACATTCCTGGATTGATTTGCCAAACGATGGATTTTCTGCAATCCCAGCCAAAACTCGCCATCCAAACTTCCAAATCCATTTTCATAATATTCCCAACCAAGATAAAAGTCTTGTGATCCATCGAGCCTCTTTTGGAAAACCGTCCAGCCTCCACCGTCGGTTTTCTGATCGCAATAAACTCCAAACGCTTCGCTGTTCTGAGGCTGAATAGTGTACACACCATTCGCTGTTTTTCCAGATTTGTAAATTTCCGCACAATCTTTTGGAACTACAAAAGAAAAACAAGATAGCAAGTATTTTTGTATAATGTTCAGTAAAATGTAATGTTTTATAGCAATATTCATTGTTCGTTTATGCCAAATGTGAAGTGAGTGATAAATTACGAAACTGACAAAAGCTAAGTTTTGAGGAATCAGATTTGACGTTTTATCATGTGACACAAAGTGATCAACAGCTGACAGTGAAGCTTTTGTACATTATGCTTTTACTTTACCAATAAAATGCTCCTTCTTCCCCACTAAAATGCGTGGTCTCCCTCCAAAAGGTCACATCAATGCTCAGTTAATGCTCATTATACATAGGCTGATAATATGAAGTTTTTAATTTCTTAATCTCAACCAGGTGATCTGGTGACGTAATTCGGAGGACTGGGAAGAAAAATTTTAACGCCGTATCCCACAACCGCGCGCGGCCTTCGGTGTTGTTTCCAAACTCCCTGCAATATTTCCATCGCCAAAACTCAACAGATCATTCCGTGTTTACCACATTTCCTGTTACTGTATGAACATTCAAGTAGACCCGACAAGATTTGACCTCGCCTCTGCCATGCTGAATTCGAAAATAAGGCCGCGCGCGGTTGTGGGATACGGCGGTAAAATTTTTCTCCCCACTCCTCCGAATTACGTCACCAGATCACCTGGAACATTTCAACGCAAATAAAGGCTCAGCTTCACAAAAACGTAAATGTACAACACAAATGTAGTATAATAAGTTAACAATATATGGTATTTGTTGTTGTATTGCAACGTAAGTGATGTTTCAATGTAATCTCTTAAGACTGTTCTTGTCGACTTTGTCGTACTTTCATTTTCTCTGAATGTTTTTTAAGAAAATAGAACTAAAATGCTCGAATAATGCTTAATGCTTTTGCCTCACAAAAATGCTCGAAATGCAGAAATTCTTAGTACTGACAGTCGGTATGGCAGAACACACATATACAGAAAGCTGACAGAGAGCTAACTGGCTAGTCATACAAACTGCCACTGAGACTTATAATAGGAGGGAAAATTGCTCTGTTTGAAGAATGAAGGTACCATGAATTTTTCCATGCTGGAAAAAGATTCGTTCCTAAAATTCAGTTGCGACAAGGCCATAGACAATCTTAGAGATCCTAATTAGTAATTGTGTCCCAGTAGTTCTCCTGATTTCTGGTCAAAACTGAGTTAAATTAAAAGTTAAACCTTAGAATTTTAGCCAAGTATTTGTGACATTTTTGCCCATTCGAATGAGTCTTAAATGGATAAGCTACACATATGTAGAAAGATCGGAAATTAAAAAAAAACTGGGATGAAGGTATTTTATTCAAATTTCAATCCATTTCTATCATTTTCTATGATTACTTTAAATTTTTAAAAGATTTTTTAATTTCATCGTATGAACGCAAAACTAATTAAAACCAAAAAAACTACAATGATAGGCATTGCATGCAGTATAGGCCTCCTCTACCCAAGAAGCGAGAAATAATAGAGCGGCTATAGTCCTTCATCATGACTCCTTGTTGTACCATAACCGCTTTTCCCCTTCTCGCTTAAGGTGATTCCCTGGTTTTGCATTGCGCAAGCCTACCGTGTATAATTTCTTGCTTCACTGGCGAGCGCAGTAGCGCGGGCACATTGATAAAATGGCGGATTTTCATTGACGCCAAGCCTAATCCGTCAAGGAATGGCTATTTTTTCTGAACGAGTACGGTGATCCCCATTTTTTATTTCATCTATTTTCTGCAAACGGTGTCTTCATCTTGTAGTGGAAAAAACAGCAAAAATCTATGGCCAGATTTTTGGCAATTTCATAAAATTGTACCGAAGGAAGCCATTACGAGTCGCATAGCCCACACTAAAGTTAAATCTATTTTGGAGTGTTAGAGCGGTTTTCAAATGAGTGTCGTAAAACCAAAACCAAAGTAATTACTTTGGCCAATCAAAAAGGACGGAGACAATCCGGTAAACCAATCAAAACTCGAAGTAATTACACGTAGCCGATACAAAGAGCGGGAAAATGTGCACGCGCGAGCAACGATTGGTTTTGGTTTCACTTCTGATCGGTTCAAAAAATGGCGCGAGAACTTTGAACCAATCACTGAGTGAAGTAATCATAAACCAAAGCAATTCGCTAATTACTTTCCTTGTGCTAAAATTTTACTGACTAGTTCCAAAGTATGTCGTTATCTTGTTTTCTTCACACCACTTGGACTTCAGGTGGTTGTATCGTTTGCTTAATACGTAATATCGTTAGTGTGGTGTCACAAGGGTGAACGAGGATTACCTAACGCTTATGATCGTATCACATAATATCTCATGTGATACGATCATGTGATACGATACGATCATGTGATATCTCATGTGATACAACATTAGCCTCATGAGAAACTGTTGTAGTATACTGTGGCCAGTTTACAGGGAGGCTGAAAACCCGGATTGGTGAGATATCCCACCTCCAAGTGAGTAAACAAATATTCATATTTGCTCTTGCAGTGGAAATGAAAGCTTCTAAACTCGTATAGTTTTAATTGTCTTATGTGAATTTGCACAGACCGTATTCATAAATGGCGGCTAAGTAATTATTCTTTTGGCTTTATGCTAATGATCCTCACTAGCCTCGTTACCACGTACAAAATTCAAAAGAATTATTGCTCCAAAGTGAGGCTAGTGAGGATGATCTGCACAAGGACAAAAGAATAATTTCTTTAATTTCTTAGTCGCCATTTATGAATACGGTCTATGTCACTTAAATTTTCAATATGGTCTTTTCACTTGTTTCGCCCAAACTATTGCAATATTTTGTCATTGTTTCTTATTGAAATAAAAACAGAGCATGTAAATTATTTCCTTGTTCATTTCTGTTAGCTTATTTAAGTACCCCATACTACGGAGTTTTCATGTACATTAATTGCAAATACCCCTGAAGAAAAACGCGCAACAATCTACGTACCTCTATCCCGATTTAATGACAAGATGTTCTCAGAAAGAGACTAAAGGGAATAACGAATAAAAGAAACTCTTTTCCTTGTGCTGAAATGGTTTAGAATTATGGGTTTCCAAGTATGTCGTCATGTTGCTTTCTCACATACATCAATTGAGAGGAGAGCGGGAGGCTAAAAGCAAATAGCGAAGTTGATACATCTGTTCCTTTCTTCGTTTTTCTCTCCCTACTCCTTCGTTTCCTTTTTTCTCCCTTCTCGTTTCCTTTTTTTTCCCCTGGGCAAAAGGACACAGCCGAAACCAAACATTCCTTTTTTTTCCCTTGGGCAAAAGGACACAGCCGAAACCAAACACAACAAAACAAAAAAAGAGATGTAGAGGAGAAATTTATATTTAATTAAGTTTTGGAGACTCAGGTCAAGAATTAAGAATAAGCCTGTTTTTTTTATAAAAACTGGATTGGTAATGGTATTACGCAAGTTGAACATTTAATGGATGAATCCTCCAATTTCTTTTCCCTCGCTGCTTTTCAGATTAAATTATTAATTGGAAAGTCGCTTATCAAACATACTTTCAATGCACAACGAGCAGTAAACTTATCATTTTCAACTTCAAACAGTTACATCGCTGGTTATCAACTAATTGTTTCTTTAAAAAAGTTGGACTTGAACAGTGTTGTGTGTTGTTTTTTGTCGTTCAAAAGAAAACTATTGCATTTCTATTGTTTTATAATTTTATGTCAAAAAAACAAAAAAAAACAAAAAAAAAGTTTGGGAGTTCGGACCCGATTCTAAATAGAGTTACATCTCGGCCCCGATGTATGTTCCCCCGTATTGCTCAGGAACCCAATATGATCCCAAAACAGAGCTCCGATTTAGTCGTGTACGCAGACGCAAGGACCACGAATTTGAATGCGAGCTCGCACTGTAAGTCGAGCTCGATCGAGTCTGAGCACGATGGCTACACTGGATGTCGCATCTTTCGAGTTCCAATTCCGTTGAAAATCGAGGTCGATTTCATTTTTTCTTTTCTTTTCCACTTATCGGGTGATCGCATCTTTCGTGTTGTTTTGCATAAAATTCAAATTTTAATAAACATAACTTGGAAATAAAGTGGTTTATTATAAAACTGAATAGTAGTTATTTTTGCATTACTTTTCCAAAACCTTTTCCCCTGATGATGATGGTTCAGCAGCCTTTCAAATTGCTTTCTCTTTGGCTGCCTTTCTGAGCGTTATTCCAGCTTCTGCACGATTTTGTGACCTCATATCACAACTTCTTTGGGTAAAAATGTACTGACCGCCGCAGACTGGACATAGCCTTGCGCTTGTCGCCGTTAAAATCTATTACCCAGTTATTGAATTGAAAACGAAGAGAGAAACCAAACTATTAACACGGTGCGAAAGACGTGACGGACAACCCACGGCTTGGTGCAATTGCATGAAATTGAGGTGAAGATGCAGTTTCGCTTCATGTGCGCCTTCGCATTATATATACCTAGAAATTTCTCACCGTAATCGCTTATGGACGGTGCCTACTATTGTCATTTCGCATACGGTCTGCGCATCTCGAGATACTCGGATTTCTTATAGCTGGTGCTTATTAATACAGGGATATCTTTGCGCTGTTCAAAGACGCATTTTTCAGAGATAATTAAGCTTCAATTGAGAAAGAATGCCATACATTGCTTTGTATTTTAAAGGTTTTTACGCATATTATTCATCAATTATCTTTGAAAAAAACCGGGGCAAAACCGGGGCAAAAATACCTTTGAATAGGTGCTTATTAATACAGGGATATCTTTGCGCGGTTCAAAAATATACGGAGACAGCAGAATTTAGCAAGTGAGCTCGGTATCCAAAAAGAAAATTGAGGGTAACCACGCATTTTTCGGAGATAATTAAGCTTCAATTGAGAAAGAATACCATACATTGCTTTGTATTTTAATGGTTGTTACGCATATTATTCATTAATTATCTTTGAAAAATGAGTGGTTACCCCCAATTCAGTAACAATTGTTAAGATCCATATTTCCTGCATAATCATAAACCGGGGCTGAGTGTCGTCTGCATATGCATGGATTTTTGGTTGATAGGTTTTAATAACTTCAAACAGCTTACTAGCATAGACAGAAAAGAGCATCGGTCCTACATGACCCTTGAGGAACACCGAATGATAGGTGAGATCTGTCTGACAGTTCTCCATTGACCGCAACACACTGAGAGCGACCAGTTAAGTAGGAGGCGAACCATTTGAGAACATCTCCTGTGACACCAAACGACGTTTCTAGGCGCCGCAAGAGTATGGCGTGGTCAACCGTATCAAATGCTGCGCTTAATCAAGCAATACCAGCAAAGACACGTGCTGGCGATTCATGTCAATCAGGAAGGGTGTCTTTAACTATTTTAAGCAGCGCCGTCCCAGTACTGCGTGATTTCCTATAAGCCGACTGCAAATACAGGAAATAGTTCATTATCTGTAACTCGGGTGTACAACTGGTCAAATACTGCCCTCTCAGTAATCTTGGATACAAATAATAGATTGCTGAGTGGTCGCGAGTTTTTGTAAGCAGAGTCCTTGGCGACCTTTTTAAGCAAAGGGTTTACGATCGCTTCCTTCCACTCGGAAGGGATGTGTGCAATAGACAAAGGTGCATTTACTATTTTCGTGATCACAGGAAGTAAAACATCTAATGAATCAGACTCCAGATCAAAGCACCGCACCGCACCACCATAGCTAAAACTGTCTTCCAAAAAAATGGTATTGGAACAGCAAATTTGTTCACGGTGTCCCACGGTGAATATTTAGTAGCGTCAGATCGATTGATAAATACATCGCTTCAATACTCGGGTGTAAGACCATTTAAGGATTTAAAGACCATAGTGATTTTCTGCTGCCTACCCAACTTGCTAAACTCGAAGATATGGTAAGAAACAGCTTCAGAAAAACGATCTTTAGTAGAAAGTTGATTTTTATTCTGATCAACAATAACAGATTTGGTTTTTGCCTATGGCCAAAGCGATCTTCTAATGGAAAATTGGGTGCTTCGTTTTCGAGTTGGGATTCCGCTTCGTTTTCGACTTAGGGTGCTTATTTCGATTTCGACCTTTTGTGTGCTTCGTGCTATGTTCTTCGTTTTCGAGTGCTTGGTTTTCGATGCTTTCCCTTCCGTAAAGCTCTGAGAGCAGAATAAATAAGCGTGCTGGTTTAGTCAGCTGTGCATGTTTAATGGCAGTAAGGCTCATAATGATCTAAATCGTCGGGTACTCTTAAAGCCGGAGACTTTTTTTCTTTTATCTTTACTGGGCGTAATTTCATTTTCCGTTTATTTGTGATAATGCTGGAGTCAAAACAACGTGATATCACAGAGCTGATAATAGAATGATTTCCGCTATATATATTCAAAACTGCAACTGAACAAATCACTCTGTGCCTTCGCCAAGTAAACACGACTCTCCCAAACTGCTGTTTTCTTGTTCTGCTGTAATCTCTGTATTGTTTAAACGCAGTCTTTTAAATTATTTGCAAAATGTAAGTTAAGTGCTCCATAGGAGAAATCAATTCTATGGTCAGATTGTTAATTGAGATTAGGTTGGCTCAAGAAATGCTCTTCTGTTTGCTAAGCTTATCAAAAAAAATTCTTGTCACTACATCACTATATCTTAGAACTCAATTAAAAAAAAAATACGTGCGTTTTGCTTTGACACCATTACAGCTTGTTATAGTTTCTTTTTTTAAAGTTTAATTCATGCTAAATGTTTTATATTAGTTTCACACTGTGACAAAGGAACGGAAACGAAATGTATGTTTCTAGTACAGTGAGGCAAAGAAAGTAATTTGTGAGGTACGGACCATTCCAAGAAAAAAGAGTATTTCCATTTTGTTATTCGTGTTTCTTTTTTGCTTTTTTTTCCTTTTTTTTTTTTAAATCAGACTGCAGATTTCGTTCTTTGGTCGCGCTCTAATTACTATGCTGTGTCTTTCTGAGTGACTCACTGAGGAAAAAAGGTCAGTAATTTTCAAGTTCATCCTAATGAATGTAAATACTTTAATACTTCAAGAGTATTGAAACTAGCGCTGTGTGCTTGACTGTACCGGTTCGCCAACGGCTGATTAAAATTCAGGACGAATTAACAATATCCTAGACCTGCAGGCTTTACAAAACAACCGTTACGCTTGTTTGAATTGAACAAAAGTTTCAGGCGCGCTGCAGTTAAAGTGCCACTATAATCAAAAAATCATTTCTGTTTTTCTTCAGATTTTCAGTGTGTTTGCTTAACACCTCACTGGCAAAATTTTGAGCTTGGATATTTATCCAAAGGCTGTTTACTTTGAGTGTAAATTTTGGATTTCACGGTCCGTCAATACTCACGTTCAAAACTAACCGATGGGACCTCAGAGGGTTGGATCTAGGGAAAGTGACGTCATTTACTCACCAGCTTAAAACGCAGGCCATTTTATATGCAAAACACTAGTTTGAAAGTCTGAAAGCCCGAAACTCCCGTGCTGCATATTAATTAACTAAAGCCTCGTACACATCCATTGCATTCTTTAACTCATGAGTCTTTGTCGTTATTTTCTCCTCCATTAAAAAGGAAAATTCTACTTAAAATAAACAGGTGTCTTTTTGAAATCAAGGCTTAAAACTTGGGTCGCTTAGTGTTTAGTTAACATAGTTTTGAAATCCAAAAAAATAGGAGAACTGATTTTTTGGTCATAGTTTTTCATAAGTGGAGAAGTAAAGCGTTGATCGATATTTGCTTAAGTCCTGCTTCGTGGTAAACTTGAGTTTTTAATCTCACACATTCTTGTTTTTTTTTAACTTATTCGAAAACTCCATCCATACATGACTATTTAATTGTCGCTATTCTTTTCTCGTGACAGTTCACTGTCCCGCCTTATCCGGATACCACTCATGCATTGGGAAGCAAAATCTTTCTTTCTGGTCTCTTCAACTACCTTAAGTCCTCTGTTGCGATGTATTACTATCCACTTAGGGACGATTTTATTTTTGGGGGATCTGGATCTCTTACATTTAAGCCGAAAAGACAAACTAGAGGATATGTGTTATTCACAACCAAGGCATCCACAAATACCTTTAACATGAATATAAGTTTAGTCCATATCATGCATACGTCAACAAAGTATTTTGTTCAGATATTCAGTTTGTACAAGGGGAAGGGGGTTTACAGTCTCTAATAGACCTCAATGCCCCCCCCCCCCCACGTCCCCCTCAAAAAGGCTTCAAACATAAAGTATCATGTTCTTTCCCAAACTCGATGCAATTCCTTTCTACATGTGATGGACTTATGATGTTTCACAGTTTGTAATTTTAAAGCTCCAATAGCTGACAAATTAATTCTCTAACTTACTCAATGAACCGCTGATCCTTGGCATGCATTCATAACTTATTATGAGCACCCAGTCAACTATGATCAAAAAAGTGAATAGGACATTTTATGACGAGTCCTTTCCCTTAAGTTCTTCTTTGCTTAAGTTGTCATTGTGCTGGGTTTTTAGTGATAAGTGACGTTTAGACCTCCGACTAAATGAAACGCGTTTTGTCATATAGCCATTGGTAAGTCAAATGCAAAACAAAGTGGCATGAATGCGTAAAGATTCAAGAAGCAATTTTTCAGAAGGAATACTTAAAGCTCTTGTTCTTTCCAAAGCGTTAGTTCGCTATTGTGCTAGCATTCTGGCTCACTCGGTTTTCATTGGCAATGCGATGCTAAATTTTGCAACTGCCGAACTCGATATGAGTTATTTTATTTTATTTGTTTGACGATTAAGCAAGTAAAGCACAACTGTTTTGCTCAGTGTTTGACTTGTGAAAAAAAGAAAGGGGAGGGGGGGAGGGGGGGTGGGGTTTGAAGTTATTGGTAAGCTACAGTCATCCATAACCTCTTCTTACTTTATGCTTCTCGCTCTGTTATCTAACTCTGTGGCCGTTTTTTGTAAGAAAACAAATGAATTATTTCATCTAGAATCGTAATTGATTTCCTGCAAAGGTGAGGGCAAATCCCCCGTGTTAACCCGTTGATACCACCCCTTAACTAATCACCCTGGGAGGAAATAAGGTGGGAAGAACGTTTTCGTTTCGAAGCTAAAAAGCAGACTAAACATCAAGCGTCTTTATCTTTCTTTCCTTCCAGCTTCATTTGACATCGATTTGACATTGGATCATCTCATGGAAAAAGTTTTAATTGTCATTTAGTTATTGAAGAATGGTAGATAGGAAGTTAGAGGCTGTAGAGCAGCGAATGCTAGAGCTTGCCATTGCGATAAGTGTAGGAGACAGATATCGTGAAGGAAGGGCTCATTTTCATCTCGGCGGTGCTTACCTCAACCTACCTGATTATCAACAGGCCATAAAAACTTATGCACAAGCATTACATATTTTCAAAGAAATAGGCTGCAGGGCGGAGGAGGGATCAACCTATGGCAATCTGGGAATTCCGTATCTTCGTCTAGCTAATTTTAAACAAGCCATTGAGTACTACGAAAAGCATCTTAGTATTGCTAAAGAAGTAGGTAATAGGGCAGGGGAGGGATCAGCTTATGGAAATCTGGGAATTGCCTATTGCAATCTAGGTGATTTTAAACAAGCCATTAAGTACTACGAAAAACATCTTAGAATTGCTAAAGAAGTAAGGGATAGGGCTGGGGAGGGATCAGCCTATGGAAATCTGGGAAATGCCTATCGCAATCTAGGTGATTTTAAACAAGCCATTGAGTACTACGAAAAGCATCTTAGTATTGCTAAAGAAGTAGGGGATAGGGCTGGGGAGGGATCAACCTATGGAAATCTGGGAAATGCCTATCTTAGTCTAGGTAATTTTAAACAGGCCATTGAGTACTACGAAAAGCATCTTAGTATTGCTAAAGAAGTAGGTAATAGGGCTGGGGAGGGATCAGCCTATGGAAATCTGGGAAATGCCTATCGCAATCTAGGTAATTTTAAACAAGCCATTGAGTACTACGAAAAACATCTTAGTATTGCTAAAGAAGTAGGTAATAGGGCTGGGGAGGGATCAACCTATGGAAATCTGGGAAATGCCTATCTTAGTCTAGGTAATTTTAAACAAGCCATTGAGTACTACGAAAAGCATCTTAGTATTGCTAAAGAAGTAGGTAATAGGGCTGGGGAGGGATCAGCCTATGGAAATCTGGGAAATGCCTATCGCAATCTAGGTAATCTTAAACAAGCCATTGAGTACTACGAAAAAGATCTTAGTATTGCTAAAGAAGTAGGTAATAGAGATGGGGAGGGATCAGCCTATGGAAATCTGGGAAATGCGTATCTTAGTCTTGGTAATTTTAAACAAGCCATTGAGTACTACGAAAAAGATCTTAGTATTGCTAAAGAAGTAGGTAATAGGGCTGGGGAGGGATCAACCTATGGAAATCTGGGAAATGCCTATCGCAATCTAGGTAATTTTAAACAAGCCATTGAGTACTACGAAAAACATCTTAGTATTGCTAAAGAAGTAGGTAATAGGGCTGGGGAGGGATTAGCTTATGGAAATCTGGGAAATGCCTATCTGAGTCTAGGTAATTTTAAACAAGCCATTGAGTACTACGAAAAAGATATTAGTATTGCTAAAGAAGTAGGGGATAGGGCTGGGGAGGGATCAGCCTATGGAAATCTGGGAAATGCCTATCTGAGTCTAGGTAATTTTAAACAAGCCATTGAGTACTACGAAAAACATCTTAGTATTGCTAAAGAAGTAGGTAATAGGGCTGGGGAGGGATCAGCTTATGGAAATCTGGGAAATGCCTATTGCGATCTAGGTGATTTTAAACAAGCCATTGAGTACAACGAAAAAGATCTTAGTATTGCTAAAGAAGTAAGGGATAGGGCTGGGGAGGGATCAGCGTATGTAAATCTGGGAAATGCCTACTGCAATCTAGGTTATTTTAAGGAAGCCATGGAATACCATGAACACAGTCTTAGTATTTTCAAGGAAACTGGAGACTTTCTAAGAGAGGGAATCGCGTGGTATTCGCAAGGTCATGATCATGAATTGTTGGGTTCCTTGAGTAATGCAATCAGTTGTTATCGTTCAAGTATAAAACATTTTGATGAAACAAGGCATAGTCTGAAGTCAGAAGATGAATTAAAAGTAACTTTTCGTGATTCTTATCGCGTGGCATACACTGCTCTGTGGAGGACACTTTTGAAGAATGGAGAGATTGAAGAAGCTTTGTATGCTGCTGAGAAAGGTCGAGCACAGGCTTTGAGCGATATTTTGCAAGATCAATACGGCATTGACTCTCAGTCATTTTCTGCACTTGCTCCGAATCAAACTCTTATAGCTGCATTAGAGCTTTTACCTTCACAAGCCGTTTTTGTGGCACTTGACGAGAACAAGATCACGTTTTGGGTGCTAAGAAAAGACAGCAAGATCAGCTTTCGACAAAACGAAATCGCAAATGGAAGTGCTGATTTGTTGATGGAAACTATTTTGAAAGGGATCGGCGTAGGGGATGGTGTCAGATGCGAGAATCGTTCATTGGATCCACTACGCAATGACCTGTCTTGCAGCAAAAGATGTATCAGTGAGAAAGCAGTTCTACCATCTTCATCCTCCGTTGACTCTTTACAACCGTTGTATGATGTCTTACTCGGGCCAATTGCAGACTTGCTCCAAGGAAATGAGTTAATCGTTGTTCCCGATGGACCATTTTGCTTGGCTCCATATTCTGCGTTGAGTGAATCTATCAGGATCCGCACCGTTCCCTCGTTGACTGCTTTTAATGTGATCGTTGGTGCACCTGAAGACTTCCACAGTAAGACTGGAGCACTGCTTGTAGGTGATCCGTGGTTGAAGGAAGTTACTAACAAGAAAGGGGAACCCATTTTGGAACAGCTTCCGTGCGCAAAACAAGAAGTAGAGATGATTGGACAACTTCTGCAGACAACACCGCTGACTGGAAAAAGTGCCACGAAAGCTGAGGTGCTGAAAAGTATGAGATCAGTTGCTTTAGTTCACATTGCAGCACATGGATGCCAAAAAACGGGAGAAATTGCTTTAGCCCCAAATACCGAACGGAAATCGCAAATCCCCACAGGGGAAGACTTCATTTTGAAAATGTCGGATGTTCAGACAATTTCTCTTCGAGCAAGGCTAGTTGTGCTGAGCTGTTGTCACAGTGGCCGGGGGGAAGTGAAGTCTGAGGGAGTGGTGGGAATTGCAAGGGCTTTCCTGTGTGCTGGAGCTCGGTCTGTTTTGGTGTCACTCTGGGCAATTGATGACGAGGTAACGTTGCTTTTCATGAGGAGCTTCTACCAGCACCTGGTAGATGGAAAAAGCGCAAGTGCAGCTCTTCAACAAGCAATGAAATCTTTCCGAGAGTCAAAGCAGTATTGCTCTATAAAGCACTGGGCGCCATTTTTGCTGGTTGGCGATGATGTCACGCTGGAATTTCCAAAAAAATGGTAAGTGAAGTTCGAGTTTAACTCAGAGACAAGAATACTTTCAAATTGGAAAATTGACGATAGGAATCAAATAGGCCTAAGATGGCATGATAACGAGATGCTACAATAGACAAAAGTAGTTGGGAAGGTTATGTAAATGAACCGCACCATAGCTGTATGTACTTCAACCCGCTTCTGTTAAAGCGCAAAAGAAAGAGTTTCACCTTTTCTTATATAGACCCCTTCCCTCTATTCAATGTTGGAGGGTAACTCAACAATTTCCCACTAAAACCATTCAGCTTTGCACAACATTGAATGAGGGGGGAGGGGAGAGAAGGAATGAAGACGTCAAGCGTGCTAGCCTTCCCAACAGATTTGTCTATTATCGTAGCTTCGTAGTGTAAACAATTCAAAGTTTCCTCTAACACGCTTTTGTCATAAATGTAATTTCCACATGCTTATCACGCATGCACAGTAGCATATTTAAAGGATACACTTCACATTGGTGGAAAAACTGTTTTCGTTCAGCCTTTTCTGAAGATGGGTCATTTATCACCTCGTGATGTCTCTTTTGGTGTTTCCGTTCTATGAATCTCCCATAGATCTCTAAACGTCATCTTTTGTGAGGAATTCGAAGACAGCATCGTCCTGCAGGTAGCCATTCGCATCGGCGCATTGTGTATGCTCAAAAGAACCAGCTATATTTAGAGCTGTTTTATTTATTTTTCTCTTTTCCAGAATCGATGTCAAAGATGCCAGAAGACAACCTAGCAGAGCCGGACTCTTTAGTGATTGCCGAACTTGTAAAAACAAAAGTAGAACGGGTTAACAAACATGGTTTTACCAGTAGAACAAGCTCCAAAGGCTTAGTAGAAGTTTACTGCTTTAACTAAACCAACAGACTGAGATTATTGTAAGTGAAATTATGACAGAAAGCTTAGATCTATAGTAAAATGCTAGTTTTACCCGTTATTTTTATACTTCGTTTCTCATATAATCTCAACGGTCAGTGTTGCTCGAATGGCGATCAAAATCATAGTGCTATAGTTGAGTTGCTAAAAATGATGTTTTATTTAGTTCTTTGAAACTGTTTTTGTTGTATGAGTGTAAGCCAGTTTCGAAAGAAAAGAAAAAAAACACTTTTGCTGATGACCCTTAAAATCAGACTTTTACCGTGATAAGGAAAAGAGATGTGTCATTTGCAACATTCAAAGATCACAAAATAGAAGGGAAACGACGGGTGAAATTTTTTTCCTGTTCTTCTGCATAACAAATAAATGAAATCGTCAGGAATAAAGAAGAAGTTTTTCTTTTCTTAATAAATTTCCAAGTTCTTTGTAGGGCTTACTCCCTCGAGTTATCGGTGGTGTTTTTAAGCAAAGTGAAAGAATGTGTTTGCATTCGAAAGTAGTTCAATTCTTGGAATAATAGTTATATAGGGAACTAACAAATCGGCTGCAAAGTTAGAAAAAAATCTCTGGAGCATATTCATAGCCACCTTCACAACTGGAAAATTTTCTTGTCGAAACAAAATTGAGAGACAAGTTGCTGGAAAAATTGCCGAGTGTAACAGCGCCTTTATGGGTCAAGTAAGTAAGGAAACCATCTAACGTTGGATAAGACAACTCACTCTCCATTTGCTTATCTTATAACTTGATTAGAAATCATAAATATGGTCAGTTTTACAAAATGCATAAAAATATGTCTTCCAAACGCACATATAAAATACGTTTGTGAAGGTAGAGATCTGTAGTTTAATATTTATTTCTTTGAAAAATGTTACAAAAAAGCTTCGAAAACGAAAAGCGTTATTAAAACACGAGGCATTAAGCACTCTGGAAAGGAAAGTGATTAGATGTAATAATTGTGTACATATCTACAGTTTGTAGTTATGGGCACCGATTTTAAAAGAGTTTCCTTTCAAGGGCGTTTCCTTTTCGATAGCTTCGGTGTGGATACTATCCCAAAGAGACGACAAAGCCCTGGTTTCAAAAGGTTTGCATGTATTTCTCAGTGATACCCGCCATCGCCACGAACGTTCCCAATCCAGATGAGAGCGTTGTTGGCTTGGGAGCTGTCCAAAATTACGTTCTGGTCTGGAATGTGGAAAATAAGGGAAAACCAAGAGAAAATGAGGGGACAGAGAAAGAGGCTCCCGGTCCAGCCCTTGGGATATGTCATGTCCACGAAAGTTATTTTTAGACGAGCGGAAGTCTTCCGAGACGTCCGCATGCAGGCCAACCTCGGTCCGATGTTTGAAAGAAAATATATATTCATCAGCCTTCCACGTGCTCTATCATTTTCTCTTTTTACTAAGAACCTGAGAGCGAAGCAAGACTGCATGCGGACGTCTCGGAAGACAGACTTCCCCTAGAACAAAGACTTCCGCTCGTCTAAAAATAACTTTCGCGGACATAACATATCCCGGCCAACGCCTTGAGCCTCCCTCTCTGTCCCCTCATTTTCTCTTGGGGAAAACTCATTTACACGTCATAGGTTCCTGTGCTATAAAGCGCTGATAACAGTGAAAGCCCCACGGCGAACCATTTACGCCCCTCGCTCTGGCAATCAGCGCTTCGTTCAACGGGTATTAAAAGCCATAGCTATACAGATTAAATAAAAAAGTGGAAAGCCACCACTAAAGTCACCGGTGATAGGAGTGGCGATCGGATTAAGTCAATTGTAAAACAGACCAAGGATGAATATGCGCAAGATGATACGGTTAACCTTAACTTACTATGGGAAATGGTTAAATTGAAAGTGAGAGAGGAGTCCTTGAAATATGGAACTTTCAAGAAAAAGAAACTATCGAAAAAAGAAGAGGAAATAGAACAAGCAATTGCAACTCCTGAAAAACGTCTTTCTGAATTTAATAACGATGAAACCCAAAGCGAAAAAGTGTGGTTGGAACTTGAAACAAAGAAACGCGAACTGGAGGCAATAATAGAATACCGAACAAAAGGAGCAATTTTAAGATCTAAATCTCAGTGGTACAATGAAACAAGGAACAATAACCCAGCTTAAAGTTAATGACAACGACCTCATCTGTACAGACAAAGAGATGTTAAAAGAATGTGAATCATTTTACCAATATCTTTACAGCTGTAAAGTAGGTACTGACAACCAAGAAGGGGCTCTCTTCTTTCCACAGCAAGAAAACAGAAAGGTTTTGAATAATGATGAACAATTTCTCTGTGAGGGAGAATTAGGAAAGAATGAATGTTTAGAAGCGCTGAAAAGCATGGCGCCAGACAAATCCTCGGAAACTGATGGACTCCCCTGTGAATTCTACAAAGTGTTTTGGAATGACGTGACGGAAATTTTGACAACATCTTTTAATTATTCTTACGAAATAGGAAAGCTCCCGATATCACAAAGGAGGGGCATTATTAAGCTCATACCACAAAAGGATGCTGGTCATAATTTAATAAAAAACTGGCGACCTTTAACACTTTTGAACCGCGACTACAAAATAGCGACAAAAGCTATTGCAAACCGTATCAAAACGTTCTTGCCAAAACTTGTTTCTTATGATCAAACCGGCTTCATTAGAGGCAGATTTATTGGAGAGAACATTCGTTTAACAGATAGCGTCATCAAATATACAAAAGCGAAATATATGCCGGGATTGCTCCTTTTTCTTGATTTTGAAAAAGCCTTTGATACTCTAGAGTGGCCCTTTATTCGTAAAACTGTCCAATACTTTGGCTTTGGCCCATCATTGTTGAACTGGTTAAAAGTATTTTACTGTAATAGTCAAAGCTGTATTTTAAACAATGGATGGGCAAGTAATTTCTTTGAGCTTAACAGGGGAGTTAGGCAAGGTTGCCCTCTGTCACCATATTTATTTATTCTTTCTGTAGAATTTACTTGCCAATGCAATTCGACAAAAAAAAGAAATTCGAGGCATAACTGTAAAGGACAAAGAAATTAAACTTAGTCAATATGCAGATGACACGACCCTTGTTTTAGACGGCTCCGAAGAATCCTTATACTAGAATATTTGAAGATAATACAGCATTTTAGTAATATATCCGGCCTCAGACTTAACGACAAAAAGACTGAAGCTTTGTGGAGTGGTGCAAGGTCGAATTGGGATTTTAAACTTTGCCCTGAATAAGACTTCAAATGGCCGAAAAAAAAAGTTAGCGCGTTAGGGGTATGATTGTCAACAGACCCCGATATAACTATATCTTTGAATTACAAAGATAAAATGGAAAAAATTAAGTTGATTATGGATTATAGCTTCACAGCTAGTATACATTTTTTCTCCTCTCCAAACATATCATACAGCAATAAAGGAGATAAATGTGATGTTTTATAATTTCTTGTGGAATGGCAAAGGAGACAAAATAAAAAGAAAGGTAATGATAAATGACTACTCAGAATGGGGACTTAAAAATGATTGATATAGTTTCTTTTAATAGATCTCTTAAAGCCACATGGATAAAAAGGTATCTAGATAAGGAAAACGGTGGAAGCTGGAAAGGTTTTTTTTGACTTAGAGCTTGAAAAATATGGAGGTGAAGTAACACTAACTGGAAATCTTGACATAAAAGACAGTCGTAACGTTATCAAAATATCAGACCCATTTTTCAAAGAAAATCTTGAAATCTGGTCAGAAGGAATCATTTCTTCAATTTAAATCCAAAGATACATACCCCATAATACAAGAATGTGGACTAAACATGAAAGTTTCTTGTCAAACTTCTTAAAAAGCAAAAAATCAAGTTAACTAGTATACAAGAAACTTGTATCAGGGAAAAGCGAATCACCCAGCCAAAGTCAACAAAGGTGGCAGGAAGATTTTTTTACGACAAAGCAAGATTTCACTGAACTGGAAAGAGGCTTATCAAATGGCTTTTCAATGTACAAAGAGCACTAAACTTATAACTTTCAATTTCAAATTCCTTCATAGAAGAATATCAACAAACAACTTCTTGAAAAAAATTGGACTCGTTGACAGCGAGAAATGCGCTTTCTGTGAAAGAGAAACAGAGAAACTGGCACATTTATTTTGGGCTTGCCCAAAAACTCAAGTTTTTTGAACTAATTTTAAGGTATGGCTACAGTCTTGCCAAGTCATTGCTAAAGAGGCACCCTTAGAGCCTAATACAGCACTGGGTCTAAGGCCAGATAGTTCTAAGCATAAGCTTCAAATTAACTTCTGTTGCTTAAATGCTAGATATTATATTTGGCTATGTAGACAGCAAAAATGTTGTCCAAAATTAGAAGATTTCTTACTGTATTTCAAGCATATCCATGAAATGGAAAAAAATACAACTACAATTGCTTTAAAAAAGTGGGAGCCTCTGTTGTTGTTTTTTAATCTCTTGACAGCCTGACCCTAGTGCCCTGAAAAAGAAAATGAAAATGAAGGTAAAAGAAACAAGGCGCATATAAATCATAAACCACGCATATTTTATTTAAGTCTTTTCAAATTTAGAACTTAAATTATTGACAGGAGTAAGCTGGCCTCTTCTGGTGTTGTTGTTGTTGTTGTAAGCAGTGCAAGCGAACTAATACTAATTGTGTTGTATTGTAGGTGTAAGTATCAGTATTGTTATTGATGTAAGTATGGTATGGTATTAAATAAAATTAAAAAAAAGAAAAAAAAAGAGTGAAAAAAGGAAAGCTATTTTTTATTTTAAATTGTAAATATTATTTTTGAATTTTGAAAAAAAACATTTTCCCCATACAAATCCTTATATTTCTACTCTTGCATGACGCCATCACCATGCTCAAGTCTTAATATCCAGAATCACAAGGTCAGATCGATTTTCCAGTTTACATTTCTTCAGAGTTAAATACTTGAGTGTGGGGATTATGGCAGAGCGTACTAGGAGTGGGTAAGTTGTTGCAGGTCTCTCGAATTGTGGATAATTCTGAATTCTGGTTTGCGGATTCCTGATTCCGGATTCCAGCTTTTAGTGCTGCCCTTGAAAGCACAAAGAATGGAGACTGATTTGAGCATGTGACTAGTACACATTGAAGTTGACTGTGAAAACGTAATTCACTGTCTTGCAAATACTGTAAATACTTTAATGCAAGGAAACCACTATGGGTCAGCTTGAAACTTTATTTTCGTTATTTTGTAAATGCATAACCGTACATTACCTTAAGTCTGCGTGGTTCACATTTCAGTGACATAAGAATGGTCGGCGTGAACCAGGAAAACGTAGGTACTGCAAGAATACGAAGACTGAATATGTTCAATATTCTTCAGCTTTGCTCTCTCAGTCCATATTTACAATTCTTAGTCTTGTAATGCTTCCAGGCTTATGGTCGCTTGCGTGAAGTGCAGCCCTAAGTTTAATCCTACAACTACTTTTCACTTCTACTCACTTTGAATGAAAGGTATTATAATAATTTATTTATTTCGTGTACAGTGGTGGCCATACAGCCAACCTGTGTACATTGCCATACTGTTCTAAACTCTGCTTACAAAGAAAAAAACCCAATTAACCAATCCTACAAATTCCCAGTCCAAAATTATGAAGACCCAGGCCAATATTATGCACACAACTCACCAAATCAAACCAAATAAAGAGCATGCAACACCCTTCACAAATTTATGCCTACGATTTTTAAGAATTATATTTAAAATTTTTGCTTTTTTGCAATTCTTAATTGACAACAGTTGAACTGCTGTACTTCATTTGAAATTTAGGAGGTCAAACTATCCTACAGGTGAGTTGTTTTTGCTGTTTGTGAATAAGCTTAATTCTAATTCGGTTTGTACACAAAATACTGTAAATAAATGAAATGGTCGATCTTCATTCAGTATTCCAAAGAAATCTCACCTTAAATATCTTGACATTCCTCGATAATCTTTAGTCAAATTAAACTCTGATCTCTGCTGTACTGAATCTTTCCGTCGGCAAATTCACTTGTATCAATTTATTTCTCTTTGGTACAACAAGTAGCAGCTACTTAAAGTTACAGGGAGATCTGTCGACTGGTGAACTTTCGCCACTTTCTAAATTTTGACTGTGATTTCTTCGCTCTGACTAAGCATGGTGGCTTGCTATAACTGGGCAATTTATTTTACTGTGTGTGCATCCCACGGAAACGCTCTTAGGCGTCTTGTTTTTGTGATAGTCTGGAAGTGTTTTCACGTGACGTCACGGCGGTCATGCTGGTGTACCTACAAACGGAACGGCGTCCATGTTGGTTTCCCCAACTAATCCTTCGGGAATTAAGCTCTATTATCATGCAAACATTTTCTTTTGTCCAAAAACATAAAACAAACAGCGGCTACAAACAGCGGCTACAAACAGCGGCTACAAACATAATGATTTTACTTTGGACTTGACGTTTCGTATGCTACAACATACATCTTCAGAAGTGACGGTTGAACAAATTCAAACATGATATATATAAAATTAAAAAGACTGATAACTAAAGAGAATAAGATAAAAATAATGAGATAAATAGATAGCAGTGAAAACTGACCGTTTAATAAAGCCACAGTTTTTCACTGCCAACGTTTTCGTTTAATGCTGGTTTAAGGTCATGTATTAATAAGGTTTCCTTTATTTTACAATGTAAATCAGAGCTACCATTTGCTAAAACTTGAAAATGGTCCCATTTTATGTTGTGACCTGTTTTTACTGCGTGATCTGCAATCGCGGAAGTTCGGACTGATCCCATTGATCATGGCCAAAGTATAGGAATATTTATGATTTTCTTTTGTTTCGGTGGAAAACACGTGAGTGAAAACACTCTATAACGTGATACGTCAAGTGTGGCGTCACATAATTTTGTCACTGGACAACTTTTTGACGCCGCTTATGAGAGGTGATTACTTATGAGAAGTAGTCGTAAAAGGAGATTCAACGATATTTTTCCTCCAGTGGACATAAGGTCAAGGTCTTTATTTTTCGAGCCGGTAACACATAACAGTGAACTAGAGTTACTCATAAACTTGTAGCCCTCGGTGTACACCTATTAGCCCTCGGTGTACACCTATTAGCCCCCCTCCCCCTCCGCTGTACGCGTATTCTAAGCTACAGCTACACAGATCAGCAAGTCGGAACAGACGTCGATCGAATGAGACGGGGACCGAACTGGCGACCTCCAGCTTAGACTGTGACCGCGCACTAACCAACTTAGCTACGCCTGTCTCTGTCAAGGTAATTTTACTATTCAGTAAATTATTCACGTATCAGGGGCACGCGACGATAATCTTCGGTAAAACATGTGTTCGGAAGAGTCAAACTGTTCTAAGTATTTCGGTTCTACGTTGCCAGACAGCTACAGATTTCTTTTCTAAAACATCACCTAAAAGATTCGCAATCTGGGATAATTAGTCCCTTACGTTTTCGGAAGGGATATTTTTGCATTTTTTGGCATTAAAAAACGTCATCTAGCAGCTTCGGATGAACAAATAGTTCGGTTGGAAGTTCTTAAAAGGTAACGTTCAGCTAGCAATTTCTGAAAGGAAGATATCATTCCCTAAAATAATACTATAAGAAATACTTCAAAATAAAGGACTTGGATCACTCTCCTTATCTTCTTTTACCAAAATTAAACGGAGCAGGTCTACTTTAATAAAAAAAGCTACCACCTGCAGAACTATTTTTATAAAATATTATAATATCATTATAAAGTCGTGCATTTATATAGCGCCTTTATCACAAACGTCTCAAAGGCGCTTTACAATGATCAGTTTACCCCCAGCGGACTGGAAGCATATACAGGCGCAAATTGCAGCCGCTTCTAAGCAGTCCATGCATGCTGGTACTCATTTTACCGACCTCGGAAGGATGGAAAGCTGAGTGAACTTTAGCGGGAAAGAAGGTCGCCAAATATTCCACTCTCGGCAGAACCGGGAATGGAACCCGGGACCCTAGGGTTGGAAGGCAGAGATCTTACCACTGCGCCAACCCCTCCGCTTGTTATCATTACTTTGATTATACGTGACCAATTGTTGTGAAAATTTGTCGCATTTCTGAGGGAGGAGAGAGAGAGAAAGGTTTGTTTGATTTGAACTCATTGCTGAGCAACTTCCCAAAGCACAGAGACGAGTGATGCTACGTAAATTTTTTGCTGTTTATTTGATAACCATTAGTCTGTCGTCCGTCGTTTGAAATAAGCGCATCGAGCTGAATCTCGCCAATCACTAGATGGACGTCCGCCTTCAGGATGCCATGCATAGAACACTTGGCATACAGTTACATCAACATTACCTTTGGGTTTTGTCATTAATTGCAGCTGGGCTGTTAAGACCACGATTTCACTTAAAAGTGCTCTTAATTTAATGTGCATATAACGACCCGACTGAGCTCTTAGAGGCAATTTGTTTCGTCTTTCAAATCAAAGAAAAGAAAGAGCGCCTCACATTTGCAAAGCTGTTGCTGGAAGAACATCCATAAAATGCAGCGGTAAAAATGTTTTTGTCAGTCGATTAATGAGAACTGACTACTTCAGCATTAAAATTAATGGATGATTGATTATTTAATCACGACTGCTTGTCTAGTCAAAACGGTCAAAAAATTGGCAACTTCCACTCCTACTAGAGCGAGTTTCAATGGGTGTCGTAAAAACAAAACCAAAGTAATTACTTTGGCCAATCACAAAGGACGGAGACAATCCAGTAAACCAATCAAAACTTTAAGTAATTACACGTAGCCGACATTCACGCGCGAGCCAGCAAGGGGGACTTTTGTCTGATTGGTTGATAATTTGCTTGTGCCCAGTTTTTTGACACGCGAGCGAGCGAAATAACAAACAAAATGGCGGCCGAAGATGTCTTGTTCGATTACTTGCTATTGGAATTTTTTTTAGCCACAGCATCGTGTACACCTTTTTTCTTTCGGAATAGCGGTATTTCAGTGGTAAAACTTCTTAACAGTCTTTCGCTCTTGTGTGATCGAATTTTCGTCGGCGGCTTCATGCACAATATTGAGTTAGGCAGATTTCCGAGTAAATGTTGTCATAGATCGATTGAGGTGGGAGTTCAGCCAAGAAGGCCCTGTCAGTTGAAGTCTGCTAAGGTAAGATGAGTTCGCTATTCCTTTCGTTTTGTATATAATCTCAAGCTAACATAAGGAAGCACAGCCTATTAAATTTTCTTTTAAAAATTAATGTATTTTACTTTCCTTCTTGTCAACAGAAAAAAACCTTTTAAGGAATGCCAGCGTTATTAACGTCCTCTTCTTCACCAGTTCCTAAATTTTAATTACTAGTTTCAACTAGCAACTTGTGTGGAGGTTTTACTATAACGCCATGGATTGAAATCAGGGGTTAGATAATAGGGGAACTGTAGGAAGCTGCACAGTAGATAGTTGATGAAGGTGCATGCGAGCTATTGCTATTTCCTATTTTTTTGTGTCTTTAAAGTGGTACTATGATCAAAAAATCATTTCCTTTTTTTCTTCAGATTTTGAAAGCGTGTTTGCTTAACACCTAACTGGCAAAATTTTGAGCTTTGAGTTTTATCCAAAGGCTGTTTATTTTGAGTGTAAGTTTTGGATTTCACGGTCCGCCATTACTCACGTTCAAAACTGGCCGATTGGACCTCAGAAGGTTGGATCTTGAGAAAATGACGTCATTTACTCACTAGCTTAAAATTTCAGCGTATAAACGGAATTTATTACATATGCAAAACACGGGTTTAAAAGTCTGAAAGCCCGAAACTCCCGTGCTGCATATTAATTCGGCCGCGTACACACGCATTGCATTCTTAAACTAGTGAGTCTTTGACGTCATTTTCTCCTCGACCCAGCTCTCTCAAGATTTTAAAGGTAGTAATGGCGGACCAATAAATAAGAAAATTCCAGTTAAAATAAACAGGTGTCTTTTTAAAATCAGAACTTAAAACTTGGGTCAGTTAGTGTTTAGTTGACATAGTTTTGAAATCCAAAGAAAAAAAAGATTTGTTTTTTTGGTCGTAGTGCCACTTTAAAATTCGATTGTTCTTCAGGGAATTTTTCCTATTTTTTGTGCTCATGGCTGGAGAAAAATAATGTTGTAAGCTTGTGCTTCATGTTGACAAAACAATTATTTTGAACCTCGCAATGGTGACTATAATGATGCATGTCCATTTAATACTGCTATTTTGTTCCCACTTTTAGATTTTCTTATTTTGTGACCCTTTTATCCACTTGACACCCTGTAAATAGCAATTTGATGAAATTACTGTATACATTATGTGGAGGGGAAACCTCGTCAATGCAGCATGCCAAAACACTATAATTTATACAAATGAACTTCTAATTCACATTAACTCTGAACTGCCAAATATTTAGGACTTGCTTTGTGCCCACAAGTCAACTTGAAATTTAAATAATACTCAATATTTTATCTTCCAACCTCATCAGAAAGTAAATTCAACTCAAGCTGGTCAATGCCTTGAACAAGTTTCAATCTTAAGATATTTGGGTATGTCACTATGTGAATTGAACATCACCTTTCCTGGCATCATGATCTTCATTATACATGTATTTGTGACAATAATTATTGTATTGCATCATAATTAAGGTAAAGCATTATCTCAGTGAACATTGTCTATTCAATATCTATTATTCGCTTCTTTACCCATATTCACTAAATGGCTACATATCTACATGTATCTTCATACCAGATTCTGCAAATCTTGAAAAGACATAACGCAGGTGGTTGGTAGGGACTGGTTAGTGCAGTAGTTTCACTTTAAAAGCATTGTCATCATCAAGGCTGAGTACATCAGGGGCAAGTTTATTCCAATTACAGATTGTGCATGACCAAAAGCTGTATTTATATTCATCACACATTGTGGGGTAATTAAAAAGTTATTAGAATCATCAATGACGTTCCCCTACTGCGGGTCTAAAACACAGGTCACATTTGACGGGTCACTTGTTGCAAATCATTGTTTCACCTTTTTGAAAGTAACCCAAAACCCTCAATTTGGCTAACGCCAGCCTAAAAACCAACCTTGGGCCTAGGGATAGCCAAATTGAGGGTTAGGGTTACTTTCCAAAAAGTAAAACAATGACCTGCAATGAGTGACCTGTGGAATGTGACTTGTGTTTTAGACCTGCTGTTCCCCTATAAGATTATATTACCTCACATTATCTTTCGTTAGGTCTATTGAAATGTCACGATAATTATTGTTAAAATGCACACGAGTAATTATGTATGATTATCTTGGGTTTCTAAGCAATATAAAAATAATAACCAACTCAGGATGTGTCTTTGCAGCATTTATTCCTTCCTTCCTTATGCTATGACAGATATACAACAATTCTGCTCATCTGTTATTGGAAAATGACCTTCCCCTTTCTCTTCAAAACAGCATATCTAAAATCCTATTTTAAAAAGCAATTTTTTAACACTATTTTGCCTAATACTGATTTCCTTACTCACTGGCATGTACAGCTACACTTGTATTTGCTTATTTATCAGACTGTCTAAATATTGCAACCGAATGGATATCCTGTTCAATACATTGAGTACAACCGGTACATTTAAGTTAAGAATATAATAATCATCCTTTGCCTGAGATAGTTGTTAACTTGAATGTATTCACACTACAGATGGCAGTCACAAATGTTTCACCTGGTTACGTCACAATTACTATTTCAATTAAGCATTTCACATAATTTTTAGGTTTAATGACTTCCGAAAAAATTAACTTGTACTTTCTTCAAAGTTATTGTAAATAAGATGACAAAATTTGTATAAACTACCTTTAATGTTGTAATAATAATTTATGGGCAACCTACCATATGTAAATTTTGTAAATGGAGAGAGCTTAAGTGTAGACTCAATTAGATTAAAAGTTTTGATCAGTAAGCCTTACAACAAAAAGGGAGTTTGATTTGATTCGCTTAACATTTTTGCCTTCGCTGTGAAGTGGTAAGAATATTCAAAGAACTGTCTACGATAACTGTGTACATCGAGTCTAACACATTCCAAAGTTTATATTTAATAAGAAGTCAAATCTAACAATCTATCAACTAGGGAAGTCGTACTTTCCAAGAACAGGAATTCAAAGCGGTTTCAAGTGATGTCTTTGCGGAAAATGACGTGGAATAGCTTGTTCTTAATTAATGGTCAAGAATCAAGCCGTTATCCCTGAATGACATTTGCATGAATGGTTCTAAGAGGACATTGTTTTCATCTGAGCGTATGTCGCGCCATGCGTCAGGCAGATCAACATACCTTTCAATTGTAAGATGATAAAAATAGGTTCCTTTCAATGCAGTGATCAACACAACACGGAACCGGTAACCGCATGAAACATCTTTAGGGCAAATGATTAATTATAGATAAAAAGTCGCCGAATTTAAAACCAACAAAAAAAAGATCGTGACCTGAACCTCGTAATTTATTTCTTCATCAATTTTTTTTGGACTTGAAAACAAATGATCTGCCTCAGTAGGTGCATTCCAAACATTTTCGATAAATTAAAAAAATGCTTCTTCTCATTCTGTAGCTTAGCTGGCTTTAAAGATCTTTCTCTATTATTTCTTACCGTAACTGTCGTTCACTGAGTCCCCTGACATTGTTATATCGTGAGAGTCGTTTATCCCATGAGAAGCTGACTTATACCCAGAAATAGTTAGTCACGACGACTGTACAATGATTAAAATCGTAATACAACTCATGGTCTGGAGTACTCCATTCCATGTCAAGTTAAATGTGTGAGGCGTTATAAGCAACTACTGATTTTTCAATAAACTACAATGTTAAGGTGCGCGGAAAAACGCAAGGCAACCAAAACATTATTCTATTCAATCTAGCAAAACATTTTTCCTCGACCGGCCTTCCCTAGAGTAGCCCTTCCTTTACCTTTTGACCATCTTCCTTTTGTAAAGGCAGCGAAATCTTTGCGACACTGAAAATTGTTTAACACGCTTTAAATAGCTTTTGAAGCGCTCGTACCAAGGCAAAATTGGTTGTCTTTGTTAGAGGTTGCTGATCAAAACAACGATGACGAACAAACAACCCAACAAACACTGGAGGGCATTATTTATGCTGAACATTTTCAAATGCTGTAAAAATTCAGATAGAATGTATCCAAGGAAGACTTTTCAATAAAATGGTTCCTCTGTCGACTGTTTTACTTGCTGGACTC
>NC_090875.1:499923-502423 GCF_036669935.1 Montipora foliosa | reverse complement strand
CAACTCACTCAAATAAAGTGATATCGACACATTGAAAGGCGCTAACAACACTGTTAAAGGTATGGGTATAAAGCTTGCCGGGATCGAAAATCAGCTGTCCCTCGAAAACGCGCTGTATTGCATATAAGCAAACGTTAATACGCGAAAAAAACCGTAAAATTAGTGATGACTTTTAAATTAGTCACCGGGCGTTAGTCGCCGAGAACTATTCACTATCGCAGAAGGTAAAGCAAGCGGAGGAAATCGCGACCATGCGCAAGAGAAGGACAGTCGTGAGGAACTTTTCGGCTCCCACTCGTAAAACGTTGCCTAAAAAGCTTTTTTTTTCGCAGGCTCGAGCTTAATTGTAAGTCACACGTAAAGAACCGTTTGTCTTCCCCATTTTCGCCCCATTTCAGTCCATAATAATCATTAGCACGCTTATACAAACAATAGAGTGTTCCTTACATTCTTTTTGCAAAAATCTTTTTCAAATAAAAACGTTACATAATCAGTATGAATTTGTAAACAAATGAAGGGAACTTTGTAGATAAATGCAAAGTACGTTATTAGCCTTCAATTTCCTCCCCATTGAGACAGCGTGGCAAATAAATTTGCATGAACCTAAACCACTGGTAGGCCTTAGCATCAGTTTAAAACCTATGCAGCGCTGAAGAGCATCGAGTAGCAATCGGGTTCTCATCTCTCCTAACGGGATACCTAGGCGTCTGGCCTCCGCTCTGTCGTCCATTCGAGCCTGAATTTCGGGCCTCGATACGTCTCCTTTTATCGCTGCCTTCAGTGAGCTGATTGCCTGCTCTATTATGTTCAGGAATGAGCTGTAGGCCGGGAGCATTTCCAGCTTGTCCGCGGGGATGGCGGGATTTCGATGTGCTGGCGCACCGTCGTAAATGAAGATAACCTCCTCGTCAGGGTCTAGATTTTGCCTCGCCTGGGCCAAGAAGTCCCGCATACGCATACGCATACGCATACGCATACGTTTTTAGAGATTGCCTCCTTCGTACTTGTGTTTCGTGGTGGTTATCATACGGCTTTTGTAGATGAGATATTGATGGATTAAATGAGACAGTTTTCAAGATCATACGAATCGCGAATTTAGTCGTTTTTCTCCTCTTAATTTGGTCTATTTTAGGGAAAATACTGTAAGAGGAAAAAATTGGAGCTGGACTTTTCTTCCTTTTAAGTGTCCCTTTATAACGGTTATCATATGGCTTTGAATATTTGTTGTTCAAGGAAGTTTCATGCCAAGTTTTGAAAAGATGCGCTTTGTTTTTCATTGCCCGCGGTAACCGTTTCTTGATCGCGCATGATAATGGCTAACCGGGAGAAAATCTCATCCTCTGTAATACCGAGTTGAATGAAATAAAATTGACTGTTGTCTGTTCTCCGTTTCCTCTCCAAGGGACCCGATGGTTCTCTTATCGAAATTTTCTGCCGACTCTGATAAAAAAAAAAAAAAGGTCTAGCATGGAAGTCAGAAACCTCTTGCCCTTACCAATGTGTCATTGCCGAGAGGCACAAAAAATAACATTTTATCAATCGCACTGACTACTACCGAAACAATGTGGCGAATTTGAGGTTGCAAAAGAGCCTTCGCTTCACTTTAGTTCAATAGCCATTTTCCTATTGAGTATTTTTTTTAATCTTTTAATGTGGCCATTACTTTTCCGCATAAATATTCACGATAAGAAAAGCTGGGGAGAAGAGAAATAAAGGGAAATTTGAAACATCGGGGGACACATTGTTGGTCATTGGCTTTTATTGGAGTTGGACATTGTTGGTCATTGTTGGTCATTGGACCGCAACTGTAACTTTTTATGTTATGTCGAAACAAATCGAAATTTGAATAATTATCCCTACAAAAATGCAAACATATTCCCATAGGACTGAACAAGAGAATTACAGGGCCATTTCGGTCCCACTTGTCGAAACGCTTTGGAGAACAAGGCGTATCAGAATGGGTTTTATTGACACGCAAAAACTGGCAGGGTATAACGGATAAACCCCGCCATTGTGTGCAGTTGGGTTAGAAAAAAGTGTCCTTGACATTCGGATGTTGTTCTCTCCGGAAGTTTTTTTTTTTCCGATGGAGAGTAAATTTTCTTCTGCCCATGTCGTCAAGCGTATTCAACTTTACGAGTCTCTCTTCGTTGAAAAAATCTTAATAATGAAACGATCGAGAAGTTTAACAAAGTGAGTTCATTATTAAGACCTGGTTTTAAAGTGCTTAGTACGCATGAAGCTATTTCAGTTAACGCTTAGATTTTAGTTACCTTTGGTTACCAAAAGTTGTGAAATTTTTTGCAGGAACTTGTCAAAAGTTGTTTACAATTGCAAGAGTAGCCTAATTAGGGCTCTATTGTTAACTTTATCACACCTTGATATTCGCATATGTCTTCTGAACAGTTTGATTGACAGCCGTAGAATTCACCGAAGAGAAACCGAAAGACCGAAATATTCACAAAGCCAAATCGGCGGACCAATCATAGCGGACTAGTTC
>NC_090875.1:477423-489923 GCF_036669935.1 Montipora foliosa | reverse complement strand
GTTTACTATTTTCGTTTAATGTTTGTACTGTATAGGTATTCTGCATGGCCCTAATCTGGGTATTTTCTTTGCTGCAAGGTTGACTGTAGTAACTGGTGGTATCAGCCAGCGTTTTTGTCTGCATGGCCCTAATTCAGGTTAAATTTCCAATACCAGTTTACCAGGCCTTTCAACACTGACATTCTTTTTTTAGCAGTAGAGCTACAAACTTCTGTACCAGTGAGTGTACCCTTTATTAGTGGTGACGCTCTTTCCATGCCATGAATTTTACTTGCAGCATTGCAAGTGAGCCACGTCTGTAGTGGCAGAGAACAAGATCACAAAATAAATTGTTGATTCCAAGGCAAGCCAAGCCCTTTTTTCAAACATACCTTAGCCTTCGTAGGTGACGCATGTTTTCAGTAAAATTATGTGTTAAAAATATGTAATGTTTCGCCACGTTCTTATCAACATAGATTGACTAGGTATGGAAATTCATACTTCGTTAACGAGAAGGTGGTTATACCAAATAACTATAGACGTAATTTAGTTTCGCGAAATTGCCAAATGATTGCTTTGAAATTTGTATTTAAGGCATAAGTCGATGACTAATTTCACACAAATAAAGATTTGCCTCGCGAGAAAACTGTGTCGCCCTTTAATGGTCAAACCACCAGTCAAACACATGACAAACGTTTACGTTCCATTTTCCTAATCCCCGGAAGAATACAGCTAGTCTACTTTAAAACCGTATCTCCAGCTTGGTTCGATAATTGCACGCTCATCCCACCTGAATCGTGACAATTTGTAGAGGGGTCCCTATTTGGTCCATAATAAGCCGTTTCAGGTTCGAAGTATGAGGAGAGAATCTTCAAGTTTCTGGACGTTTCAAAAGGATAGAAGGTATTTACAATTAATTTACCTAAAAGAGAGAGTCCAAAATTATTTTTAAACCCAACTTGTTTCCTCCAGCCCAGCAAAGCCCAACCCCTTTCCAAGCTCATCCCCTCCCAAACTTAAAAAACTAAATCAAGCAAGAAATGTATCAACAATAAACAAAACAAAAAAACCTAGAAACAAATATAAATGAAAAATCGTAAAAAACGACGTTACAAGCAATAGAAGCAGTGACAGTAGAAAGAGGTAAGGAATTTATACAGTTTGGTAATCAGGAATTCTACGGCCATATCGCACTTGGCCCAGGTGGCACGTAGTTCGACAAGTTCTGTTATCAGTTGACCAAGCCAACTGTTACCGAGTTGTCTCAACGTGAAATATAATTGTCTGCGAGAACAAATCTGGCGCCGTAGTCCTTGCGAACAGCAAATATAAAGGGTGCGTTTCTTGGAGAAAATGCGAACACGGATGATCAATCACGGTGCAACAAAGGAATCGTTGAATCCACTCTGGGAAAGGATTCTTCGGTTCCTTTGATGCACCGTAATCCAAGTGATCTTGGATCAATGATCCCTTTTCGGATCATCCCAAAGAAACGCACCCAAAATGTTTTTCTTTTGATAACGTTGTCAATGGCCTTATCACGGTTTCGGAAGCCATCTTTACGGGTAGGTAAACATTTCTGAAATTACTGTGTTTAATTAAGACGTTCAGGAGCGCGGCGCTCGAAATCGAAAAGAAAAGGGAGGAAGATGAAGCAGCTGTAATTAGAGAAAAGAAATTTCAAGAAGAGATGCGTTTTGAAAAGGAAAAATTAGAGCAGAAACTTAAATACGAGGCGAAAATCGAAGAAAACCGAAAATGCCAGATTAAAGAACAATCAATCAACGCGAAGCTGCCCAAATTACAAATTACAAGGTTCAATGGCACGCATACAGATTGGCTGAGGTTTTGGAACCAGTTCAAAGCAAAAATTGACTCCGGGCCGATGTGCCCCAAATCACCAAATTTTCTTATCTGAAGGAGCTGCTGGAGCCACGGGTTAGAACAACAGTTGACGGCCTACCCTTTACTATAGAAGGCTACGAGAGGGCGAAAAGCATATTGAAAACTAATTATGGAAAGGTTAGCGAAATAGTTAACGCGTATGTAAACAACGTAATGTCTTTGCCCGCTATCCATGGAACGAACCCCAACAAAATCATGGAATTTTACCAGAAGTTGTCCCCAAATCTTCAAGCATTGGAGACTATTGGTAAATTAAAGGAAATCAATGGTTACGTTCGAATGACGCTCGACAAGTTGGAGGGTATAAAAGGTGACCTGGTGCGCACTGATGACAACTGGCAGGAATGGGTTTTCCGAAACTACTTGAAGCCTTGCGCAAGTGGACAGAAAGAAGCCCTCAGAAATTGGAAGATAAATATCAGCAAGAAAAACCAACGCTGCCTAAGCCACCTCGATCAAGGACGTACCAGGCCAACCAACAAGACCCCAGAAGAAAGCCATGCGTTTACTGCGATAATTCATCTTACCAGTCCATCAACTGCGATAAAGTCACTACGATACAAGAACGAAGGAGACTGTTGAACGTAAAACAACTTTGTTTCAATTGCACTGGTGCAAATCATAAGGCCTCAGAATGTCGCAGCACTTCCACCTGCAGAATTTGCAAACGGCGTCATCATTCATCTATCTGTGAGAAAACATCTCAACATCAAGAACATATGTTAGTGGCAACCGGAAGAGGCGCGGTTACCTATCCAGTCGTTGTAGTTAACGTGGGAGGGATACATTGTCGTGCCCTACTTGATACCGGTGCTGGGAGCTCATATGCTTCTGCCGCATTACTCGACCGACTAAGGAAACAACCATTGCGAAAAGAGCTGAAACGAATTGAAATGATGATGCAGGCAACAACAAGAGAGATTGAAATCCATGAAGTAGTCGTTAAGAGCTTATCAGGTGCATTTCAGCTTCGGACCGAGGTAACCAAAGTAAATCGTGGTGTCCTGCTCAGCTTAGGCAATCCGGGATACAAGGACATGATTGGACGATACCATCATCTGAAAGGGGTAGAAATGGACGACATCGATACGAAAAGGGATTTACCAGTTCACCTTATCCTTGGTGCCACGAGTACGCTCAAGTCAAAACAGAGACCACACCCAGAATCGGCAAACCCGGAGAACCCATCGCAGAATGGACGCGCCTGGGATGGACTATCTTGTCACCCGGAAGTGAACCAAATCTCACCAGCATGTTCCTAACACAAACTTCCGCTGTTGACTACGAGAACCTCTGCAGACTTGACGTGCTCGGATTACAAGACCATTCGGTTGGCGATCAAGACCTTGTTTACGAAGAGTTCAAGGAGCAACTCCTAAGGGACCCAGAAGGATGGTACGAGACTGGCTTACTCTGGAAGGGCAACCATCCACCTCTTCCCAACAATAAGCCAGGAAGTCTGAAACGCCTGGAGGACCTCGTAAAGAAGCTGGAGAAGCAACCAGGGATGTTGGAAAAGTACAATGAAATCATCCGAGATCAACTAGCCCAAGGAATAGTCGAGCGTGCCGAAGGCTAACCAGAAGGCAACGAATTCTATATCCCACACAAACCAGTGGTGCGAGAGACGGCGGAGAGCACAAAAATCCGCATCGTTTATGATGCTTCTGCGCGAGCCTACCACCAGGCCCCATCCCTCAACGATTGCCTTGAGACTGGGCCACCATTGCAGAACAAGCTCTGGAGTGTGCTGACAAGGAACCGCTTCCACCCAGTGGCATTAGCTGGAGACCTAAGGCAAGCCTTCTTGCAAGTGCGAATAAGAGAGGAAGACCGAGACGCAATGCGGTTTCATTGGTTGAGAGATTTGGAGAGCAAGGAAGTCGAGCTACATAAATGGCTACATAGATGGCACTGTAATGTCCCTATCCTGGAGCGGCCAGAATATCGAGAGGAAGGACAAGAAGAACAGCAGAGTTCTCAAGGATGCGAAGCCCAAACCTACGCCAAAGACCAGTTGGGTGTAAAAGGAGGAGAAACGAAATTGCTCGGTGTGCGCTGGAACAAGGCCACGGACAAAATCCAAATCAGCTTTCCGGAAGAGATCGAGAATGTCACCAAGAGAGAAGTCCTGGGGAAGTTAGCAAAGATATATGATCCCTTAGGGTTAGCGTCGCCCATCACTCTGGAGGGAAAGATGCTCTACCGACAAGCGTGTGAGCTGCGAATTCCATGGGACCAAGAACTACCAAGGAAGCAGACGGCCAGCTGGAAGACGTGGGAGGGAAATCTTCCCGAAATAATTGAAGCACCAAGAAGCATCGTTCAGTACCAGGAATAAATAACCAGCATTAACCTCCACGCTTTCGGCGACGCAAGCAGCCAAGGCTTATCAGCAGCAGTATACGCTGTGTCTCATCAACCCTCAGGTATATCACAGGGACTCGTAGCCGCCAAGTCCAGGCTTGCAAAGAAGGGATTCACCATACCGAGGCTTGAACTGGTAGCCGGCCATATGGCTACTAATCTGGTGCACAACGTGAAACAAGCTCTACAAGGATTTCCCGTAACAAGTGTCCATTGCTGGCTAGATAGAAGTGTTGCTCTCCCCTGGATCAAGGGTGGTGGAGAGTACAAGCAATTCGTGAGTAATCGCGTCCGAAAAATCCAAGACAAGGAGTACATTCATTGGCGCCACGTGGGTTCAAAGGAAAACCCTGCCGATCTGGGCAGTCGAGGAGGAAAAGCAGGAGAATGTGCGGATCTGTGGTTTCAGGGACCGTCCTGGTTACCATACCCAGAGAATTGGCCGTCAGACATCGTTACTAGCCCAAGCAAAGAAACCCAAGCTGAGGCAAAAGTGATCAAGGAAGTTCTCGCCGTGGCAATAGCAGACGACAAAGAACTTGACCAGTTATTACAGAAGTGGGATCTTTGGAGGGCGGTTCGAATTTGTTCATGGATAACACGGTTTATCCAAAACTGCAAGTTGAAACAGCAACAGAAGATCAGCGGTCCTCTCAACACTGCGGAGATAAACCGTCGGATAGAGTTCTGGGTGCGAGATAGTCAAGTCAGATGCCTGAATACAGCCAGTTTCAAAGAAAATCAGCTACGAGTAAACCTTCAGAAGAACGAAGACGGTTTATATGAATGCAGGGGCCGCATTCAAGGAGATTATCCAATCTACTTACCCGAAAGTGCACTGTTCACCAAGAAGCTCGTCATGCACGTGCACACCCAAACCTTGCACGGGGGAGTCGGCATGACGATGGCGAAGGTTCGAGAGAAGTACTGGGTGTTACGGTTACGACGTTTGACAAAGCAAGTGATTAGGGGCTGTCATGGCTGCAAAAGATTTCAAGTGGCGGCACTCCCAAATCCACCAACAGGCAACTTGCCGAAGGAAAGAACAGCTGGATCAGTACCATTCAAGTTCATTGGAGTGGATTTTGCTGGACCAATTAAGTACCTCAGCAAGACCAAAAAGGAAATGAAGGCTTACATTGTTCTTTACGCCTGTAGTCTCACCCGAGCGGTCTACCTGAACTTGTTACCGAGCCAAAGCACTGACGAGTTCCTAAGCAGCTTAAAACGATTTATATCAAGAAGAGGGCGCCCCGAAAAGATCTTTTTAGACAATGGGAAAACCTTTGTGGCAGCAGCGAAGTGGCTGAGGAACGTTATGAAGAATGAAATGTTGAACGACTTCCTCGCCAGACAAGAAATAACTTGGCAATTCAACCTCAGCCGAGCCCCATGGTGGGGGGGACAATTTGAGAGATTGATTGGCGTAGTGAAGCAGAGTCTGTACAAGTCCATTGGTAATGGGAACCTCAGATGGCACGAACTTGAAGAGGTCATCTTAGATGTGGAGAGAATTATTAACGACAGACCCCTCGATTATGTGGAGGACGACGTCCAAATGCCGATACTGACCCCCAGCGTTATGCTCTTCGGCCAACCAAATCAACTCCCAGAGGAAGACCCGAGTAACATAGAGGATGACAGCCTCAGAAAACGAGCCAAGTACCTGCGAAGGTGCAAGGAGGTGCTGTGGTTGAGATGGAAAAACGAGTACTTCAAATCCCTCAGAGAGCGCCACAACCTTAACCAGAAAACCAAAGAAACAATCTTGACTCCGGGAGACGTTGTACTTATCAAGGGTGAAGAAAGAAATCGAGGATTGTGGAGGATCGGTGTAGTGGACAAGTTAATCCCTGGTAGAGACGGGATAGTGAGAGCAGTGCGTCTGAGGGCTGGAAAATCTTTCCTGGAACGACCAGTTCAACATCTCTATCCACTTGAGCTGTCCTGTGACAGAAACACCCAAGAGGGGACTGCTAGATTGAATGCTCGAGCTTCAGAGTTCCAACCTAGACGTGCTGCAGTCAGTGCCCGTCAGCGCATAGCTGCGATAGCAGAAGATGAACTAAATGAGAACTGAACTTTTCAATGTGATTTAGAGTTGTTAATGTTATCGTTTACCTTGTTCAATTTATATTTGACATCATAAGAGTCAAATAGGGGGAGAGTGTCGCGGACGTTAGCGTTACATTGCGTGATTTTGAAACCCGAACTGCCGAACCCTAAGACTATTGGAAATATAATCTCGGTGAACTTTAGACCTTTTTTGTGCTGTATGAGAGGAGAGTTTTTCAGAGACAACGTGTCAAGCTAGAATCGTAGGAAAAGAAATAATTTTAAAATTACATCAAGCGCGTGATTATTTGTCGCGAGATCCGTTCACGACAGTAACCATTTTATTGAAAAGTCTTCCTTGGATACATTCTATCTGAATTTTTACAGCATTTGAAAATGTTCAGCATAAATAATGCCCTCCTGTGTTTGTTGGGTTGTTTGTTCGTCATCGTTGTTTTGATCAGCAACTTCTAACAAAGACAACCAACTTTGCCTTGGTACGAGCGCTTCATAAAGCTATTTAAAGCGTGTTAAACAATTTTCAGTGTCGCACAGATTTCGCCGCCTTCACAAAAGGAAGATGGTCAAAAGGTAAAGGAAGGGCTACTCTAGGGAAGGCCGGTCGAGGAAAAATGTTTTGCTAGATTGAATAAAATAATGTTTTGGTTGCCTTGCGTTTTTCTGCGCACCTTAACATTGTAGTTTATTGAAAAATCAGTAATTGCTTATAACGCCTCACACATTTAACTTGACATGGAATGGAGTACTCCAGAGCATGAGTTATAATCATTGTACAGTCGTCGTGACTAACTATTTATGGGTATAAGTCAGCTTCTAATGGGATAAACGACTCTCACGATATAACAATGTCAGGGGACTCAGTGAACGAAAGTTACGGTAAGAAATAATAGAGAAAGATCTTTAAAGCCAGCTAAGCTACAGAATGAGAAGAAGCATTTTTTTAATTTATCGAAAATGTTTGGAATGCACCTACTGAGGCAGATCATTTGTTTTCAAGTCCAAAAAAAATTGGTGAAGAAATAAATTACGAGGTTCAGGTCACGATCTTTGTTTTGCTGGTTTTAAATTCGGCGACTTTTTATCCATAACTAGATGCTTCTGTGAAGCATACACTGGTTTGCCTGTGGTACGTGCTACAGAAAATCAGAAGGCACTGAATTGTGTGGTATTGAAATACAGCATTCCAGTCTCTGAAGAATAACAAATAAAAGAGAAGCGAGAAACATTGGCTTCTGGGCTGACATGTTGATAATTTTCAAGTTCCCTCACAACTTCTTTTCACCACAAGTGTGCCCTATGAGCATCCGAAAACTTTGTAATACTAAACTTCACTGAAGTCAAGCCCTGTTTCGCGGGGTTAGTGTTGGGATGGGAGACCAAAACAATAACCCCCTCATAAAAAACAGAAACATCTGACCGAAAATACTATTAACGCTAACAAATGCGAACTCAGCAAGGTACAGATTCTGTTAGCGTGCTTTATGCAAAACAAATATTGATGAAAAAGCAAATAAATATTGATACACAGTTTTCAGAAAGAGCAAAAGGAAGTTTCCCGGACGGTCGATCGAGAATAAAATATTTACGACATGAAAACAACATTAATTTTGAACCTTGAATATAGATCGTTTTCACTGTCACGCAATAAAAAAATAAATCAAAAACTATCCAGTGCAAAACGCTAAGAAATTGTTATCTTATAGAAGATAAAGAAATAAGACACTTGTCCAAGTTTTAGGCCTCTGCGTTTCCCCAAACTTCAGATATTCGTCGAAATGTTTCGCAGGCCAGAAAATAGTGTAAACATCTGGAACTGACTTTGGCTATCTAGGCGACTGATTATCACTACTGAAAAAACAAGCATTTACATAAGCACTTTTCCTAATGCTCTAACTTCTAAAAGGGCTCAAAATCATGAGATAAGTATATATTTTTCAACAAACTTGATCGTAGCTTTGTGTCACGCACCTACATAATCCGGAAATTGAAAATGCTCTGGTTTCCAAACGAAGCACGCTATTGAGCTGTGAAATTGTCAACAGATATAGATATGCCGCCTCTTATGCCTGATGAGGATAAAAACTTTGGTGGATCTTTAGTTTTAGATTTTGGAAGGTGATGACGTCACGTGAAAACGATCTATAGAATATAAAAAGTTACGATCAGCGACAAACATTTTGGGAGATTTTTGCTACGTTCAAGTAAATTGCAAAATCGAAAGTGACATGACCGGAATTCAGCGGGCGCCGTGATTAAGTTACCGCGGCATGTTTACTCGCCAAACAGTGAAGCATCTGTGTCAAATGATGGCAAGATACCGGGTTTTTCTGTCAAGTGTTATAAAGTTTGACAATGAAATGAGCCAAGTCAAAACAAAGATCACAATCGCCCAACTCTTGTTTATGCAAAGTCAAAATTTACTCTCCAAGACGCGTACGACGTTATTTATCACCAGGTAATTCCATCATTTTGGAAATAGCAGCTACTTTATTATTCATCTGCGTCACAAGTTTTCACTGATTTTGGGCCTCATTTTGTTGAAACTCAAGCACGCTTCCAACAGGCCTGTGAACCCTTCCTGCTTACAGAGCAATACTAAAAAACTTCTCCCATATCACATTTGAACCTTAAGCTCGAAAATTCAATACACAACATGATATTATAATTCACAAAGGCAGAAAATACCACAGAATCCTTTTCCAGCGAAAATTTTATTGAAACAAACAACATATTTGCTCTTAGAGGCGAAAACCTCTTCCTATTTGATTGCGTGCGTGAAGACAAGAAACTCAATTGTGTCAAATTACCTTGTACTTCAGGTAAATACTGCTCACTTTGATTTCGTCTCGACGGGCGATAGATTGTTGTCGAAGTCCAGTACTCGTCGCTTTTGAGATTCATGCCTAGTTTATCCAACTGACTTTCCATTATTGAGCTCCATAAGGGTATATTTTGTTTAAGGATCCACTAAAACGCCATTCGCGTTGCATGACTTTCGACGCCATTGCAGACTAAGTTGATGATTGTACTGTGTCCACCAGAGAAATCTACGCAGTTCCACTACCCTCTCAATCCTAAGAAAATACGCGCAGAAGGCTCTATACACAAAGACACCACTTACCAGGGGAGTGACAGGCAAGACTTTTACCGACACGGAAAAAAAAAAAAAAAAAAAAAAAAAAAAAAAAAAAATAAAAAAAACAAACTAAACGTAGACCTCGACTGGGTTTGCCCATAGGCAACCCAGTAAAAAACCCACGAAATGAAACCGAGATTCCGACTGGGTTTGGCAACCCAGTAATTAATCATTTGCCCTAAAGATGTTTCATGCGGTTACCGGTTCCGTGTTGTGTTGATCACTGCATTGAAAGGAACCTATTTTTATCATCTTACAATTGAAAGGTATGTTGATCTGCCTGACGCATGGCGCGACATACGCTCAGATGAAAACAATGTCCTCTTAGGCCCAGTTCAGACGTCGTGCTTCTGCCGTGTCGAACTAAATTCAGGAATTAAGTTCGACAAAAGCACGGCAGAAGCACGGCGTCTGAATCAAACTTTTCAATTAAGTTCGGCAAGCAATTAAGTTCGACAAGCTCTGCCGTGCTACACGACTTTGGCACGGCATTGATTCAAACGTCGTGCTTGTGTCGCGCCAAACAAAATTCATAAATTATATTAATGTATTTGGCGAGATTGAGTTCCCACGGGGAGTGTTACGAGGCATCAGTAAAGCCTGAATTTGGTTCGACTTTGGCACGGCGTCTGAATCAGAGTTGTTTCCCTACCGTGCTACAGTCGAACCAAATTGCAATTAAGGCAGAAGCACGACGTCTGAACTGGGCCTTAAAACCATTCATGCAAATGTCATTCAGGGATGACGGCTTGATTTTTGACCATTAATTAAGAACAAGCTAGTCCACGTCATTTCCCTCAAAGACATCACTTGAAACCTTTGAATTCCTGTTCTTGGAAACGGTACGACTTCCCTAGTTGAAAGATTGTTAGATTTGACTTCTTATTAAATATAAACTTTGGAATGGGTTAGATGCGATGTACACAGTTATCGTAGACAGATCTTTGAATATTCTTACCACTTCACAGCGAAGGCAAAAATGTTAAGCGAATCAAATCAAACTCCCTTTTTGTTGTAAGGCTTATTGATCAAAACTTTTAATCTAATTGAGTCTATTAGTATTTTAGGAGTTAACTCTATCGACTCAGAATATATCTCCCTGAGCAAATTATATTGCTTGGAGCCGGAGGAGACTGTCTACTTGTAGGTCTCTGCAAATTTGAAAATTTTCGAGAATAATTCAACAGTTCAATTAATGGAACGAGTTGCTTTGACCCGTTTTGGAAGTATTATTAACTATACTTAATTAGAACTGCTGGGGACATGAACTTTTCCTTCATTCCAAATATTGTCAATTAGAACCATATGTATTTTCACTACCTTCAGCCTGGCTCGCTTCATTTCGCTTACCGCAAGTCTACCTGAATGGACAAACAATGGATTACCCGAAAAATTAACTGAATATGGATTGAAACTGAATGATGCTGACACAACGATGATGCAAACTAAAAGGAAAAAAAAAAAGACGCAAAAGATCCTTAGAAATGTTTCTGCTCTACAAAATCGGTACACTAACCTCTTGTCTTTGCCGATTATTTCCCTTCCGTATGCTAGGTGCTGGTTTCACTACGAATTAAATGATACGAAAACGGACAGGGGCGAGTTTAGCCGAAGGAAGAGAAACTACCTAGCCCGCCAATACAGCCCTGACCGAGCCAAGAGGAGGCAACAGTAGTATCTATAGTTTAGGATCTGATAAGCACAGCTCTGGCTCAAAGAGGCAAACAAAAATTTCTGCTTTGGTTAAGTCTTTCAACAATGCTACTGCTTCGAGCATTTTGCCTTATCCGTTGAACAGAGAACGACTAAGAAGTCTAAAAACGCCCGTGTTAAGTTTGCGTTGCTCTTGCCAGTTTTTTTCCTTAAATTCCCCATGCGTAAAAACGGCACACAAAGTGTAGCTTATATCCTTACGGCTTACTGCCTTGTAGATTGAGAAAAGAGTCGACCTTGGAGGGAATTGAGCTTCTCCTTAAAAGGAGAATAGTATTCTAATACTATTCAGGTTAAAGCGGAAATTATCAGTGCTTTGAAGTTATCTGACTAAACTAAATAAACTGATTTGGCACTCGAATCACTTTTAAGGGACTGTTCGGGTTTTGTAGAAAGTCTAACCATCTTATCAATGCTCCTGTATGTTACATTTCAGTTATTTCCCGGCTCTTTTCTTGATTACATTCGACAGAGAGCATACGGTAGGTAGACCAAAAGCGTATGGTGATATTGGTAGACTCAGGGCAGCAATTTTTTTCCCTAATGGTTTAGGAAACAAAGTTTGACAGCGTCAGTTTTACGTTTGCTTCGAAATCAGTTTGTCCTGAAAATATCTGCTGTTATCTAAATATTCTTTTTCTAAGGATTGCGTATGTTTATGCATTATACTTTTTTAATCAATCGCGACTGGACATGTAGTGCCTTGGCTGATAATTTCTTCCAAGTATAAGAACACAAAGGAATAGACCATTTTCGGTACATCGAAATCTTAACTTAGCTCCGAAGCTTGGGGAAATAAACAAAATAATTACTTTTGTTCTATTCCCCCAACCCTCGGAGCCAAATAAAAATTTCAATATATCGGAAATGGCCTATTACAAGAGGTTTGTTTTGATACTCAGAGCAAGCGGAAAAATAATTTAAATTAGTTTGCAGCAATATTAGGTGAGATATTTCTCTAAAGGACTGATTTGATTTCGAATGACTTGCCTTTTGACAGTTAATTAAATGAGTGTATTTGGCGATTTTAAGCGACAGTAACTCGAAATGGTCATGGTGTTATGCACTAGTCATTTGTTTCCTCCACCCCCTGACCCCCGGGGATAGGTAGGGAAATTACATTTGAATGGTTGTAAAGTAGGTGTATTTCCACTGAGGACTAGAGCAGACAAACACACGTAATTCCCCCACCCCTCTGTTCCTAAAAGATTCTGAGTCATCAAGGAAATGTTAGGTTGATTACCACAATATACAGTTCTTGCCATTTGTGAGCTAGATGAACTATATAAGGAACGAAACAAACAAAAAAAAAAAGAACTGGATA
>NC_090875.1:457423-459923 GCF_036669935.1 Montipora foliosa | reverse complement strand
TGTTAATTACAATAAGGTAGGAATAGAACGCTATTCATAGTACACATTTTAGTTTACTGATAAGCAGTAAAAGTTAGCTACCTGACCTGTCAAAAGCATACCGGTATCTAGAATACTTGAGATGATTTGGGGAGTATTCTGAAAGGGTTACCCATACAACAGTAGTAAAAGTAAAGGTGCATGGATCCATATAATTTACCTATTTGCCCACATCAACAGATCACTTTTAATTGGAGAGTTAATGTCACTTTATGCCCTTCTATTTTGTCTCATTCTTCTTAATTTGTATCCTTTGAGTGAGTTTCACAAATCTTGTGTTCATGACCCCATGTTACACTGTACTTGATGACTGCCAATTTAATTACTGCAGTCAATTTAATTCTAATACGAGTTTTTAACTTAAACAGAGCATTTTTTCAGTTTCTCTCTGCAACATCCTGTACTTTAGTGATACCTTATTTAACAATACTAACCCTTTAGAAAAGTTATCGTGTTTTTGCTGGCATTAAAAGAGTAAAACAATGACACAACAATCACGAAGTTTTGCACTAAATATAGAAATCTCGCTACCTTAAATATATATGCCAGTTGAAGTGAGGTACCACAAGGATATGTATACCTCGAGATAAAATACATTGTTTATCTTTTTTAGTTGAATGTCTGTGACATACCCTGTAGGCTTTGACATCATAGTCCTCATTACTGTCATCGCCTGATTTTGATGGACTGTTCTTTCTGATAAAGCAGAAAATGAAATTCATTTGGGATATTATACATTCAATTATTGTGTTTTTGTTGGTATTTATAACAGAATAACATCACAAAAACTGTGGATATTTGAATCTAATATTGTAATCATCAACTTAACCTGCGATCAGGCTCTATTTTAGTTTCGCGTGGTACGTAATGTGGAGTTGGCGAAACGAAAAATAGAGCCTGACCAAATTCCTCTTCGAAATTCCTTCCGCCCACTTTTTTTGATTGATTGACATGTCCTTCATCGGCCAATCAAATTTACTTCCATTACACCAATACACGCGTGGACGGCAGATTCACGCTATTTTGTTTTGACCAGAGTTAATTACCGTGGGAGGAATATTATAAACGAATTCGAAAGTTACCGTTGGCTTTAATTTGAGAAAAACACATTTAAAGCATGGGGAATGTTTTCGAAGACTATATTGCGGCAAAGGCCTGTGTAATTCCCCTCCGAACTTCACTGAATATGCAATCTTTTAAGCTTGACATCTTAATTTGTAATTGAGATAACCTAGCATTTTGTCGTTGGACGGTTTGGCAATAGATTTTTAAAGAAAAAAAAAGAGAAATACATTATTCCTTCAACGTGTTTGCCCATGAAGGTTTCTTTGGTGATTTTTTCGGGTAATATCTTTAGTTGCAGCGTATTTCTAGAATTGCGCGCAGTAAAATCATGATAAGTTTGGCTGTTAATTTTTTGATGGAGTACGAACAGTAAGATGGACTAGCAAAGTTTCTTTTATTGTTGTACAATTGATCTCTCTGGAAACATGCAATTTTAGTTTCTGGAGTGCGAGTTTTAAGTTAAATCAACTGGAAATATTATGACGTGTGCAAACAAACCGTGTCATGTACAGTAAATAAATAAAGCCGTTTGATACATAGATATTCAAGACATGCATTCGTTTAACTTGCGATTTTATCAGCATCTGCACCTGTTGATATATATGTCCCTTGTCTCATCCAGGAAACCAATATGCATCGGCTTTCATTGCCATTTGAAAGAACCACCTATTTAGCTTTCAAAACACCAGGGAAGTTTGTGCCAAAGTACTTTCAACCACATGGCCACAGAGCTCGACAACGGAATCGCTAATTTCACTCGTTCCAGAGATTCAAACCCGATTATGGACAAGTTATGAGATGTTTCAGATGGCATATCTCCATTTATACAAATAAAATCAAGTTGCGCCGTCCACGGCATTGTAAGAAAAAAAGGGAGCAAATTTTTCCGTACACTTATGGCGGATTAGTCTCGAGGACTTCGCGAGAGCTCCGCGCAATCACGATGGCATTTTCACTTCCGGCGTTTCAACAGCCAATCAGATCACGAGTTTGGTCGGCCAAAATTTGGCCGACCGTCCGGAATTCTTGAGAGACTTTTGGTCAGGCCCAATTTTAGCGAGCGACGACATAAGAGAACGTATGGGCGAAGCTAAAAATGGGCCTGATCGCAGGTTATCATCAACTGAATGTAGTTTAGCATTTACCTGCTTGTCACTGGCGAGGGATTGCTCAAGTTCAAGCTCTTGTTCTGCTCTTATTTGAACTCTTTCCCTGGCAGAAAAATGTATTGTTATCACTGGTCTGTTACATGAAAGTATATATGTTAAGGCACAACAACAGCAGCAGCTACATTGTACATGTAAACCAGCAACTGATTTGTTTCAGATGGTTGCACAGTGGGACTTCCAAAACAAAGGCAAGTCAAGGTGGACTGGTACGAGTTGCTTTGTTTTGG
>NC_090875.1:437423-442423 GCF_036669935.1 Montipora foliosa | reverse complement strand
GCTCTTCCAGAGCCACGATACTTGGAGCAGACTTACTCTCCAGGGAGAGGCTCTTCCAGAGCCACGATACTTGGAGCAGACTTACTCTCCAGGGACGAGGCTCTTCAAGAGCCACGATACTTGGAGCGGACTGACTCTCCAGGGACGAGGCTCCTCAAGAGCCACGATACTTGGAGCAGACTTACTCTCTTTATCTCTCTAGGGACGAGGCTCTTCAAGAGCCACGATACTTGGAGTAGACTGACACTACTGAATCTCTCCTAGGACGAGGCTCGTCAAGAGCCACGATACTTGGAGCTGACTGACTTTCCAGGGACGAGGTTCTTCCAGAGCCACGATACTTGGAGCAGACTTACTCTCCAGGGACGAGGCTCGTCAAGGGCCACGATACTTGGAGCACACTGACTGTCCAAGGACGAGGTTCTTCCAGAGCCACGATACTTGGAGCAGACTTACTCTCCAGGGAGAGGCTCTTCCAGAGCCACGATACTTGGAGCAGACTTACTTTCCAGGGACGAGGCTCTTCAAGAGCCACGATACTAGGAGCAGACTGACTCTCCAGGGACGAGGCTCCTCAAGAGCCACGATACTTGGAGCAGACTGACTGTCCAAGGACGAGGCTCTTCCAGAGCCACGATACTTGGAGCAGACTTACTCTCCAGGGACGAGGCTCTACCAGAGCCGCGATACTTGGAGCAGACTTACTCTCTTTATCTCTCTAGGGATGAGGCTCTTCAAGAGCCACGATACTTGGAGGAGACTGACACTACTGAATCTCTACTGGGACGAGGCTCGTCAAGAGCCACGCTACTTGGAGCTGACTGACTCTCCAGGGACGAGGCTCTTCAAGAGCCACGATACTTGGAGCAGACTGACTCTCCATGGACGAGGCTCCTCAAGAGCCACGACACTTGGAGCAGACTGACTGTCTAAGGACGAGGCTCCTCCAGAGCCACGATACTTGGAGCAGACTTACTCTCCAGGGACGAGGCTCTTCAAGAGCCACGATACTTGGAGCAGACTGACTCTCCAGGGACGAGGCTCCTCAAGAGCCACGACACTTGGAGCAGACTGACTGTCCAAGGGCGAGGCTCTTCAGAGCCACGATACTTGGAGCAGACTGACTCTCCAGGGACGAGGCTCTTCCAGAGCCACGATACTTGGAGCAAACTGACTCTCCAGGGACGAGGCTCTTCCAGAGCCACGATACTTACTCTCTTTATCTCTCTAGGGACGAGACAAAACCAGGCGAAACCAGCAATTAATAACAAGACAAGACACAGAACTTTTTGGTTTCAGAAAAAGGAACATTTGGACAATGAATACCATAGAGTAAAAAGAAACTTGAAAAAATTGTTTTATACATAGGGATACAGGCATATTGTGTGTGGAATATTTTTAGTCGTTTTCCACAAGTGTAGCTGTCACATGGCTGGTACTTGCCTATAACACTAACATTAACTCTAAAATTAACAATAACATTAATATGCAAGTCAAAGCCATTGACATCTACAAAGTTTTTAAAATATGGAAGGCAAGTGTACTGCTCAAAGGACTCATGTGTAACTTGCCTTAAATGATGGATACAACAGCTTGTCTGAGTTTCCATTATCCAAAGCAAGTTACACAAGCGTTCTTTGAGCAGCACACTTCCCCTCCCTATATTTACTTGCAGGTTTCCTTCAGGGGAAATATACATGTACCTCAAGCCGAAGAAGAAAAGTTGTCTGACACATTTGTTGGTAAGAAAATGTGAGTTATTATGCTGATATTGATGTTAAAATTGTAATGATTCCATTTAGTGACAGGCCGGTGGTAAATTACTTTTGTTGGCTTAATGGTGAGCACATACTACAAAGGAGAAGCTTACTGGACGAAGGATACCATATCAGCTTGTCATGGCAGTATAATCCAGGCTGTTAACAGAAATGCGAATAAGCAAAATTTTCTACTTTCACCAAGAGTGAAAGTGTGAAGCTACATGTGAAACCACAGATCTTTTTACATTAGATGGATTTCAACAAGTTTGTTATGAACAGATAACACACAAATTACTGTATGTAGGGTACAAATAAAGTTGTTGTTGCTGTTGTAGATGAAACACAAAGGGAAAAGCCCAGGAAAAAAAGGAAAGTAAAAGAAAGAACACCAGAAAGAAGAAAGGAAAAACATGCCAGCGGAGAGACCAAACGCGAAAAAGGAAAAGCCTCTAAAAAAGCCATGAAAATATCTAAAACAGTGAAAAAACCTGAGAACCAAGAGGACGATTGCACACAAGAAAATAAAGAAGCACAAGATAATGAAGATGCCCAAGAACAAGTTGAAGATGAAACAGAAGGTAAAGGAGATGACAAAAACAGCAGGCAGAGAGAAGAAATGTCAGGAAAAGGAAGAAGGATAAGAGAACAGGTTCCCAAAGAAAAAATCCAAAAAAGAGACATGAAAAAGAGTTAAGAAAATTAATGTTCATATCTGATCTACATGTAAATATTGTTTTGTCTGGCATCTATCACAGTTTGTTTTCACATTTATTGACCCTGTTCATTGTTAATTTTTCCTCTCATATGAAGTTTGGGAATTACAGTTACTTAATTGCTTCAAGTAACCAATGCGTATACTTGTAAAATACCGTCCAGTAAACACAATTCCTTGGTCAATTTTCCTTCAGTTTGTTAAGAAAGTAAAAGTTGTATTATGCTTTTTTCTCCTCTCAAAAAACTATTGCATATGCTAAGTTGATTTTTAGAAATACCATGTACAGTTTTCAGAAAGTCAAATTTAGATGATTTTAAATAACCAAGTTGGCTGACTTTGAATTAATTTTAATAAATAAAACTCATCATAGATTTAGAATTTAAATTTCAATTTATTTTGCATGTATTTTGAAGTGGTCAGTTTTTGAGATGAACACCTTTAGGAGAAGGACCCATTTTCAATTAGAAATACAGTATAGAACAAATTAATGTGTTTGCCATTCAAATGTCAAGGGTTAAAAAGACGCATTCAGCATTTATAGAATGAAAGTTTTAGAAAAATCTGAGTCACAGTTCAGACTAGGAAGGGTTGAAATAAATAAAAACATTGACTGACAAATAAGTTTTGTATTAGTTATGATAACTGTATGTGTGATGGAACAAACAGCTGGTGGGGATGGTGGGGAAAAGCAGAACTTTCAAAGCGGAAGTCATGTAGCCCCTACTTTAGAAAATTTGGTAACCCATCGATCTCAAAACTTTTAGTCGCCATGTGACTGTCCGTCCCCTAAGTCCCATACCTTGAAAAATAAGCTAGTAGCACCATTACCGTAGGTATATCAGTGAAACCTCATGCTGTACGACGAGGGTGATAAAGTGGGGGGGGGGGGGGGGTCAAGATCACATTTCACGGAAAGTAAATTAGTCGTTTCAAAATTCTGGGGGAGATGAAATTGGCATTTCACGCAATATTGTTAATTACTGTCAAAAATAGTACAAGACACATAAAGAATCATGGTTCACAACGATTTAAAGACTTCTTTCTCATTTCACAAAGAATTATTGAGGAAAATCACAGCTCCTAATGAAATCACGATTCAGGAGAAAGAACAACCCATTTCGTAATTCACAGGAAAAAAATTTGGCCATTCACTGAACCAGGGGAAAAAATCGTCTTTTCAGTTATGGTTAATTATGGTAATCAGGAGCTCTGTTTTTAGGCTTGGTAAGGAACTTCCAGCTCATTAAGAAAATTTTGACAAGGTTGATTGTTAACGTGTAGGAATTGGGCAAAGGCAATTGGAAAAAGATGAAAAAATTACAAAATTAAATTTTAAAAGGGAATATAAAAAAAAGCCGGGCAGATAAAACAAAAGCACACTTGCAAGAGCGTTTTTTTTCTTTTCATCTCTGAATTTTACCAATACGTATTAATACTGTATCTAATTAGCCAGGTATTCCGTGGGCAAAACAATCGTTAAAAATAAACTTACTTGTGAAAATGCCGTTTCACAGCCGCTGTATGGAAGTTGCACGCTCCGGGTGATGGGCTCCTGGTCGGTCGGACGACGCTAAATAGAGAAAAAAGGGATGGCCATATCTATAGCTAAAATGCTCTGAAAAGAGTCAAATTTGCAATTGATTCTCAAACAACTTAACGTTTAGGGCTTAGTTTAGTTTTGAGAATCAAATTTGACACTTTTCAGAGCATTTCAGTTAGCTTTATGTACAACTTTTTAGCAGTGCCACGCCTACTGCCACGCCTACTGCAATGTGCAAAGTGCCAATGAAATGAAATTTTTGTCCCCCGGCTTTTTAATTCCAGAAAACTAAAATCTATGCTGCACTGATTCATAATTTTCGAATTTAATCATTTTGAAATATTAGCAACTGGTCGATCAGACATACATTGCAAAATTAAAGAGTCTCTGTTGATCCGTGATCTTAAGCCAGCCTTAAATGAAAACGTTGGCAGGGAGAAACTTTATCTCTATTATTAGGATATTCTTGTCGTTTTATGTCAACCAATTTCGTTAGTTCCCAGTCCGTACAGTTTTATTTTTGAATTTGAATTTATCTGTAACTGAATAATAATCACTTCTGATGATGTATGTTGTAACAGACGAAACGTTAAGTTTATAAAAGTTATGCATTTCAAGCAAATGTTTGTAACCGCTGTTTGCGTTTTATTCCTATTATGACTCTTTTATAGCAGATGCAAATAAAAATAAAGGAAGTGAATTAAATTCTGAAAATTCTCGTTAAACTTCCAGGGTTGAAATGTGACTTTCGGCGCGCAAAGTAATTGATTTCCGAAGCCTGGAACTAGTGACGTCATAAGGTGTGTAAACTTCGAGTCAGCGTATTTCCTACTCACAGAGCTGTCTTTTTGGCGGTTTTATTCACTGGAAAAAGTGCTCAGATGATGGATTATCTAGTAATACATCATTTTCGTGTGATGTAGAGTCGCTGCAGTTAGCGTTAGAAGGGGAGCGCTCTTTTAAATTGGATCGTTCAGCACTATCG
>NC_090875.1:412423-429923 GCF_036669935.1 Montipora foliosa | reverse complement strand
CAATTGTTTACATTCGGTTTGTATGGAACGCCAACACTGTCTCATGTGAACCTCTTTCATTATATGCGGTGCATTTTACGTTATATGCGGTGCATCTTACATTATATGCGGTGCCTTTCACATTATACGCAGTGCTTTTCTTATTATATGCGGTACTTTTGTCATTATATGTGGTACTTTTGTCATTATATGTGGTACTTTCGTAATGATATGCAGTGCTTTCGTCATTATATGCGGTGCTTTTGTCATTATATGCAGTGCTTTCGTCTTTATATGCGGTGCTTTCGTCGTTCTATGTGGTGGTTGTGTCATTATATGAAGTAGTTTTTACATTATATGCGGTGCTTTGTTTGTCATCATTATATGAGGTGCTTTTGTCGTTATATGCGGTGCGTTCTTCATTATGAGGTGATGATTTCCCGGGGTCTGGGTAGGAGCTTGTAAAAAATCCACAATGCCATGGGCACCGATATCAAGGATCCGCCATTTTGTTTCCGTTCTTGCTTCTGTCGTGTTCTCTTGGAGACCTCGAAATGGACACAGTCTTAAAGAGACTGAAACTCGAAGATCTGACTGAGAAATTTCAAACTGAACACATTACTCCGGACATTGTTTGCAAGTTGTCGGTACACGAAATGGAAATGTTGGGAATAAATACTCGAAGTGATATGATGTCTTTGCGTATAGAATGCACCAAATTTGGGGGAGAAGCACCGAAGAAACTCGAGGGAACGTGTGGTGCCCCCATTTTCTTTATTCCACAGTCTATGCTTGGTGATTTGCTACAAGAGGGATTTACAATCAAGGAAATATCTTCGATCCTTGCTGTATCGGAGAGTACGGTTTACCGGAGGATGAGGCAATACGGATTGAGCAAGTTTGAGTTCACTGCATCAGGGTTGGTAACGTTACCTTACATATAGGGGTGAGTTGGAACACGATACATGCAGTCATTCACTAGCCGTCACGCAACAAAAAATCATAGGTCACCGTTTCGTAGCGAAACTCAGAGGTTTTCATAATTGTAATCTACGCAGTAGATGGGTTTTTCGTGCAAAAACATGAAAGAAACCTCAAAGATTGGGATAATGCAGAGTGAAGATAGACAAAGAGCAAATCAAATTCGTCTTAAAATCACGGAACTGTCTTTATTTATTTTTTTTTTTTCGTGAAACCTCCTCAGGTTATGTTTGCAAGCTTACCCAAGACATTTACGTATAGCGGAGCGTAATGTGTAGGGGTAAATTGGCAGTTGAAATAGTTTTCACGGGCCTGTTTTGGGCAGAAAACAACTCAGATACGTATTAATAGCACAGAACTATATTTGATGTCTTCCTTGAAACCGTCTTGGTTTTGTTAATGTTTACAAGGTTACCAAACATGTTCAGTTACATATAGGGGCGCGAAAGCTGAACAGTAATAGCTGAACATACTCTATGAGTTCGCAATTTTATAATGATGCGTACGTCAATAAAACTAGGGCGTTGACTAAAAACGTGTGCTCTACAGTTTTCTAAACTCTCTCGCGGAAAATGTAATAGGACCTCTAATAGCTATCGATGAGCCTGAAACTTCAAATTCCTAGGGAAAATGTAGTATCGAAGCACGTTTACCCTTCAAGATACTATTAATGATCACTGGAAAATACGTGAGAAAATGAGAAATAAAAATGAGGGGTTTCAAAAGTAACATCCTCCACCCATGTTTTTTTTATCATGTGATATATACGCTACGAAAGGAATGGAGTTACCTCATTGGCCTACAATTCCTGCAGGATTCATTCGTGAACAAATTGGAAAAAATTGGCGTTCCTTGAGTAGTTGAGTTGCTTTCTGCTCAAGACAGGTCCACGAAAACTATTTCAACTGCTAATTTCCCCCTATATCATATGTAACGCGCCCCTATATGTAAACATGTTGGGTAACCTTACATTAAGAAAACCAAGACGGTTTCACGGAAAGACATCTTTGAGTTTTCCTTCATGTTTTTGCACGAAAAACCCATCCACTGCATAGATTACAATTATGAAAACCTCTCAGTGAGTTTCGCTACGAAACGGTGACCTATGATTTTTTGTTGCGTGACGGCTAGTGAATGACTGCATGTATTGTGTTCCAACTCACCCCTATATGTAAGTCGCCCCTATATGTAAGGTAACGTTACCAACCCTGATGCAGTGAACTCAAACTTGCTCAATCCGTATTGCCTCATCCTCCGGTAAACCGTACTCTCCGATACAGCAAGGATCGAAGATATTTCCTTGATTGTAAATCCCTCTTGTAGCAAATCACCAAGCATAGACTGTGGAATAAAGAAAATGGGGGCACCACACGTTCCCTCGAGTTTCTTCGGTGCTTCTCCCCCAAATTTGGTGCATTCTATACGCAAAGACATCATATCACTGCGAGTATTTATTCCTAACATTTCCATTTCGTGTACCGACAACTTGCAAACAATGTCCGGAGTAATGTGTTCAGTTTGAAATTTCTCAGTCAGATCTTCGAGTTTCAGTCTCTTTAAGACTGTGTCCATTTCGAGGTCTTCAAGAGAACACGACAGAAGCAAGAACGGAAACAAAATGGCGGATCCTTGATATCGGTGCCCATGGCATTGTGGATTTTTTACAAGCTCCTACCCAGACCCCGGGAAATCATCACCTCATAATGAAGAACGCACCGCATATAACGACAAAAGCACCTCATATAATGATGACAAACAAAGTACCGCATATAATGTAAAAACTACTTCATATAATGACACAACCACCACATAGAACGACGAAAGCACCGCATATAAAGACGAAAGCACTGCATATAATGACAAAAGCACCGCATATAATGACGAAAGCACTGCATATCATTACGAAAGTACCACATATAATGACAAAAGTACCACATATAATGACAAAAGTACCGCATATAATAAGAAAAGCACTGCGTATAATGTGAAAGGCACCGCATATAATGTAAGATGCACCGCATATAACGTAAAATGCACCGCATATAACGTAAAATGCACCGCATATAATGAAAGAGGTTCACATAAGACAGTGTTGGCGTTCCATAGGTTTGGTTAGATAAGTGGACATTCGCTCAGCCTTCCCTTGTGACTCTCTTGACCGTAGCTTCTTTGAACATGACGTATTGTTCTGACAATCAATTTGCCAATCCTCTTCATCCAGTTTATGGATTGGGCTAGCATGTGATTAACAAATAGGATCGCTTTTGAACTAAGACGTTGCTGAGCGAACATTTTTACGACGAAATCCCTTGGTTTGTTCAGCACTTTGATGTCCGATAACTGAGCCGCTCTAACGAGTGTTGGGTCAATCACATTTGGTCGTCTGACCTGAGGAAGTTCTTTCACCCCTTGTTTGTGTCCACCATGATCGAACTTCAGGTGAAGCACGATGCTGCTTTATGCCAACTTCGATGGCTTGTGATGAGCTTGCCTGCTGCCGAATTTATTCGAAAAAATTGTTGTTGTATTTGGGCAAGATTGGTGTTTAATAGTGAGGGGAACAATTTTTCGTTCATCTGCTGTGCCAAACAACGAACAATCCTGTTGGGTGTTCCACTTGCTTGACGAGTCTTGCACGACCAACATCTATCAGATCTGGAGTGGAGTTTTTTTTCAATGACTACAACTTGCGATCGTTCTGCTAACAGCACTTTTTTAGTGACTCGAGGATCCTGTTCTGCTGTTTCAAAAGGAGTCGTGCATTCTTGAGCAGTTTGTTCTTCAGTGCTTGTATTTTTTCGTTTGTTCCTTGTGGCGCAAAGTAACTTTGATGATTTGAAAGGACTTGAATCTGTACTTGAATTAGCGATTTATGGCCAACAAGTGAATGGTACACAAAATTAGGAGAAACTGTTGGTTGAATAGACAATACTTGTAGACATAATTATCTACCCAGTTTAAGTACTAAGCTCAACAAGTTGTTTGGCTCCACAAGTTTCATTTTCAGGCCAGGTACCCGAATTCACCCAGGTACTGGTACATTACCATAGTGTTCTTTGGAAATTGAATAGCTCCTTGAACACTTGGTTGCTTGAGAAGAAACTTGATGTGTTTATTCTCTACATTGGTGAATGCAGCCACTAACTTTCCATTGTGGATAAACTCCGGACCAACTCTCCTTTCAATTTATTCTTTGTTCTTTGCAGGGCATCAACAATGGTGTCCCTTGTAAAATGTTAGTTGAAAGGGTTTGATAGAGTTATTTCCCATTTCATAGGGCACTGTGGTTGCCAGATTGACTTTCAAACTTATTATGGAAACATAAATCAATACCAGTGAATAGACACTGAAAAGTCAGTCCCTTGACTTGTTGTTAGAAAATTAATTTAAATGCATATTGAAACAGTTGAGGAATTGTTTTTTTCATCCCCACTTTATGAACCTAAAATACATTGCTGCAGTTTGTTTATTGCTTGTTCATTCAATGTCTTCATCGCATCAAATTATTTAATTTTTAGGTATTGTGTCAGATCTCCATAGAGACACTATCTTTATCTAAAAACTTAACTGGTTGCTTTTTGGAGCCCTTTTGTGGCATATTTAGATAGGTAGGAAATGTTCCACATTTTATGGTAAATAGTTCTGCATATTTTTAAGGAATATTGCAGCCAAATCTAATTGAATATGAGACATTTTGTTAATTTAAAGACTATTATATTGTTTGCACTTGTTTTAAAAGACTTAGGGTTGGCACTCAAAAGTGTTCCTTCAATAATCTTATTCTTTAAAGATTGCCTTGGGAGAATTGGATTAAGGCTAGTTTTTCCTTTTAGCTTCTTTCCCCAGTGCCCTCTGAGAATGGAGTTGATTTGGTTTTGCCCAATGTTGAAAGATGAAACAATGCCTAAACCAGCTGCAAGGAATACCTCATGGTGCTTTTTTACAAACACGGGCACGAGGGTGCTCGTAAGCATCTGAGCATTGTTTCGCATGCTAAAGTGTTATTATAAATAATTTATTTCTCTAAGAGAGTCTTCTTTTCGTGTCGGTCATTCAAAAATTGTTGGAGCTGTTAAAGAGGCAGAACATTTAATGAGGCCCTCCTTGGGGAGAGGGGTCCTTGTTCCCTTTAAATATTTGCTTGTGTTTCCTTGTTCCCCAAATTACTTTCAAACTTATTCCCAGCTTTTTTATCCCTAAAATTTAAATATTGGTTTTCTTCCCTTGTTCCCTAAAATATTTTGATATTGTTACTCTTTTCCCCAGTTCAAAGAAGCCATGTTCTCTTCTTCCCCCAAACCCCTGGGAGTGCCTCTTTGATGTTGATTCTCGTATTGGCCTAATAGCAATTCACTGTAGAATTGCAAGACACAGCAAGTTCTTATTTGGGAGTGAGGGAAAAGTTTTGAATAAATTTTCGCACAATACAAGAAACAAAATTTGACTGCACCTTCTAGATCTTACTCTTTTCGGAAATGAATCAGCTTGTTTGCACCTATCTGGCGACCTGCGGGAGGGCAAGCTCTAGAATCTCTTCCTTAGTGAGCCTTCCGCTAAAAAAACTTTCCAAGTCTGGCTTTCCGGTGTTAGGGGCCGAGGTTTTGTGCAAAATTCATCAGCGGCTTCCTTGCTGCTTATAAAGGGATCGAGTTCCTTCGAGTAATGGTCAGTAAAAGGTTTGTAGTGCTTATACAAATTTTTGCAACTTGAAAATGTATGTTTACACGTAACACATATCAGCTTGACAATTTTTTTCCCGATACCCCATTTAAAATTCACGTGAACGCTATTAATAGAGGGCCAGAAAACCATTTAAAACATTTTGTGGCATTTTTTTTGTCAACAAACTTGGGTTGTCGGCGAGCAGAATTCGAACGTAAGCTGTTGTACTTTGGCTGTTATAATTATTTGTGCTTTTTCTAACTATTCTAAGACGAATTCAGGCAGGCATTTTCGAATCAAGTATAAGAAGACGGCAAAACCATATTGATAATGTATTTAGTTGTACTGACTTCGCGAATACACACTTTGGTAGCGTCCTTTCGACGGGATGCCCTGTTTCCGGTGAAAGGGCAAATGATTGACAGGATAGCACGGTTTTGACTGCCGCTCGCACTGCGGGCGCGGGTTCCGTATGCAAGGAAATAGTTAGTCACGACGACTGTACAATGATTAAAATCGTAATATAACTCATGCTCTGGAGTACTCCATTCCATGTCAAGTTAAATGTGTGAGGCGTTATAAGCAATTACTGATTTTTCAATAAACTACAATGTTAAGGTGCGCGGAAAAACGCAAGGCAACCGAAACATTATTCTATTCAATCTAGCAAAACATTTTTCCTCGACCGGCCTTCCCTTGAGTAGCCCTTCCTTTACCTTTTGACCATCTTCCTTTTGTGAAGGCGGCGAAATCTGTGCGACACTGAAAATTGTTTAACACGCTTTAAATAGCTTTTATGAAGCGCTCGTACCAAGGCAAAGTTGGTTGTCTTTGTTAGAGGTTGCTGATCAAAACAACGATGACGAACAAACAACCCAACAAACACTGGAGGGCATTATTTATGCTGAACATTTTCAAATGCTGTAAAAATTCAGATAGAATGTATCCAAGGAAGACTTTTCAATAAAATGGTTCTTTTGTCGACTGTTTTACTTGCTGGACTCGTCTCGGCTGGTTGTTTCAAACTAACGGGTATCCCAATCGTGATACAGCTGCCACGTTCCCGGTAAGGAGGGATTTGTAAGAGTAGAAAGTCCCTTAATCATTCCAACATGATATTTGTTGTTCATCACTGCACTTATAGAATGGCATTGTACGTAAGTGCTGTCAATAGTCTAATTGCACCGTACTTTTACGGCAAGAAGGCTGTGTAATATATCTAACCACATTGTATTAGATTGGAGGCTTTGAAAACGAGAAGAAAAGGTCGCCGTTTTGCCGTAACAACCGCACACTGCTTAGCCTGCCAACAGGGAGTTCTGATTAAGACGGAAAGAAGAGCGCGAAACTAAAGAAGTCTTGAGAGCGAAGCAGTGCGGTGGGGCTCGATGCAAACGAGGACACATTGTTGCGGACACATTGTTGCTCGTGATGTTTCTTGGGCTGCGCAAACTGGGAAACATTCGTTGCGGACACAAAATGTTTCTGAACAAAATCAGAAACATTTTTGTGTCCCGGACACAAAATTTGTCCGCAACAAATGTTGCCCGCGCGGGACACATTGTTGCGGACACGTTGTTGCTCGTGATGTTTCTTGGGCTGCGCAAACTGGGAAACATTTGTTGCGGACACAAAATGATTCTGAACAAAATCAGAAACATTTTTGTGTCCCGGACACAAAATTTGTGTCCGCAGCAAATGTTGCCCGCGCGGGCAAACCGCACTTTAACAATGTAATTTATTGAAAAATCTGTAATTGCTTATAACGCCTTACACATTTAGTACATTTAACTTGACATGGAATGGAGTACTCCAGAGCATGAGTTGTAAACGACTCTCACGACATAACAATGTCAGGAGACTCAGTGAACGAAAGTTACTGTGAGAAATAATGGAGAAAGATCTTTAAAGCCAGCTAAGGTACAGAATGAGAGGAAGCATTTTTTTAATTTATCGGAAAATGTTTGGAATGCACTGAGGCAGATTTTGTTTTCAAGTCCAAAAAAAATTGGTTATAAGAAATAAATTACGAGGTTCAAGTCAAGATCTTTGTTTTGCTGGTTTTAAATTCGGCAACTTTTTATCTACAATTAATCATTTACCCTAAAGATATTTCATGCGGTTACCGGATGCGTGTTGTGTTGATCACTCCATTGAAAGCAACCTATTTTCATCATCTTACAATTGAAAGGTATGTTGATCTGCCTGACGCATGGCGCGACACACGCTCAGATGAAAACAATGTCCTCCTAGAACCATTCATGCAAATGTCATTCAGAGGGATAACGACTTGATTTTTGACCATTAATTAAGAACAAGCTATTCCACGTCATTTCCCTAGTCGATAGATTGTAAGATTTGACTTCTTATCTTAAATATGAACTTTGGAATGTGTTAGACTCGATGTACACAGCTAACGTAGACAGTTCTTTGTATATCCTTACCACTTCACAGCAAAGTTGATCAAAGCAAAAATGTTAAGCGAATTAAATCAAACTCCCTTTTTGTTGTTAGGCATATTGATCAAAACTTTTAATCTAATTGAGTCTATTAGTATTTTAGGACTCAGACTATATTCTACCGACTCAGACTATATCTCCCTATAAAGTAAATTATATTGCTTGGAGTAAGGAGACTGTCCACTTCTAGGCCTCTGCAAATTTGAAAATTCTCAAGAATAATGCAACAGTTCAATTAATGGAACGAGTTCCCTTGACCCGTTTTGCAAGTATTATTAACTATACTTAATTAGAAATGCGGGGACATGAACTTTTCCTTCATTCCAAATATTATCAATTAGAACCCTATGTATTTTCACTACCTTCAGGCCTGCTCGCTTCATTTCGCTTACCGCAAGTCTACCTGAATGGACAAACAATGGATTACCGGAAAATTTAGTATGGATTGAAACTGAATAAGACAACGATGCAAAACCAAAAAAAAGGCAAAAGATCCTCTGAAATGTTTTTGCTCCACAAATCGGTACACTAACCTCTTGTTTTTGCCGATGATTTCTTTTCCGTATGCTAGCTGCTGGATTTACTACGAATTAATTGAGACAAAAACGAGCAGGGGCGAGTTTGGCCGAAGGAAGAGAATTGCCTAGCCCACCAATATAGCCCTGACAGAATGGGAGCCAAGAGGAGGCGACAACGCATTCGACAATAAACGAAAAAAAAAAAGGGATGACCAATAGCTTAAATATAATTTGTTAAGGATTTAATCAAAGTATGAACCGAAACTGCAGTTGCAGCTCAAATAATAACACCTCCAGGTTTAAATCAGTGGTTTGGTAACACAGTGAGCGTCCATCTTGTCTGAATAAACAATTTACGAACCTCTTTACTAACTTCAGGTATATTTTTTCTCTTGTTGGCTACGCCACTCGCCATTTGGCAAAAAAAAATGCAACGTCTAAATCAAATCAGCCGAACTTATTCATTCGAGTCCATGAAAATTAGTATTTGATTTGGCGCATGTAAAATGCATCGTTTAAACCGGGCCTAATAAACAGTGAGTAGCCTAGCAGTGTGTAACCTACGAACAGGCTCCCGGCGAGCTCGAATGAAGCACCGCATTGCATCGAGCCCCATCGCACTGCTTCGCTCTCAAGACTTCTTTAGTTTCGCGCTCTTCTTTCCGTCTTAATCAGAACTCCCTGTTCGCAGGCTAAGCAGTGTGCGGTTGTTACGGCAAAACGGCGACCTTTTCTTCTCGTTTTCCGCGAAGCCTCCAATCTAATACAATGTGGTTAGATATATTACACAGCCTTCTTGCCGTAAAAGTACGGTGCAATTAGACTATTGACAGCACTTACGTACAATGCCATTCTATAAGTGCAGTGATGAACAACGAACATCATGTTGGAATGATTAAGGGACTTTCTACTCTTACAAATCCCTCCTTACCGGGAACGTGGCAGCTGTATCACGATTGGGATACCCGTTAGTTTGAAACAACCAGCCGAGACGAGTCCAGCAAGTAAAACAGTCAACAAAAGAACCATTTTATTGAAAAGTCTTCCTTGGATACATTCTATCTGAATTTTTACAGCATTTGAAAATGTTCAGCATAAATAATGCCCTCCAGTGTTTGTTGGGTTGTTTGTTCGTCATCGTTGTTTTGATCAGCAACCTCTAACAAAGACAACCAACTTTGCCTTGGTACGAGCGCTTCATAAAAGCTATTTAAAGCGTGTTAAACAATTTTCAGTGTCGCACAGATTTCGCCGCCTTCACAAAAGGAAGATGGTCAAAAGGTAAAGGAAGGGCTACTCTAGGGAAGGCCGGTCGAGGAAAAATGTTTTGCTAGATTGAATAAAATAATGTTTTGGTTGCCTTGCGTTTTTCCGCGCACCTTAACATTGTAGTTTATTGAAAAATCAGTAATTGCTTATAACGCCTCACACATTTAACTTGACATGGAATGGAGTGCTCCAGAGCATGAGTTATAATCATTGTACAGTCGTCGTGACTAACTATTTAGGGGTATAAGTCAGCTTCTCATGGGATAAACGACTCTCACGATATAACAATGTCAGGGGACTCAGTGAACGAAAGTTACGGTAAGAAATAATAGAGAAAGATCTTTAAAGCCAGCTAAGCTACAGAATGAGAAGAAGCATTTTTTTAATTTATCGAAAATGTTTGGAATGCACTGAGGCAAATTTTGTTTTCAAGTCCAAAAAAAATTGGTGAAGAAATAAATTACGAGGTTCAGGTCACGATCTTTGTTTTGCTGGTTTTAAATTCGGCGACTTTTTATCTATAATTAATCATTTGCCCTAAAGATGTTTCATGCGGTTACCGGTTCCGTGTTGTGTTGATCACTGCATTGAACAGGGGCACCCAACGAGAATATAGTTCAAAACCACTTAAACATAGCATTGTTAAACGTATTTTAGTATTTAAACGGTAGATATAGGCATATTTTTATCCCCTAAAAAATTTTTATCTGTTCGGATTCCCTAGCTGAAAGTCTAGTGATCCGAAAATTATAGCGATCAAAAGTTACCTTTTCGAAAATTTAATTTAGCCAGAAAAAAGGCTCCCGAAAATTCTAGGTGACCTTTTTAGGGTAAAAATCCGTTAAAAATGGGCAATTATACCATTTTTCAGATGTTCGAAAATCCTAGCAGAGGCAGGCAAGCAAGAAATTTTACAACAAATGTTGCGAAAACTCTAGATCTTAAATCGTCTTCCGAATAGATATATTCCGAAAATGGACGTTGGGTGCCCCTGATTGAAAGAAACCTATTTTTATCATCTTACAATTGAAAGGTATGTTGATCTGCCTGACGCATGGCGCGACATACGCTCAGATGAAAACAATAGGGCCATTTATACGGGAGAAAATAAGACGCGTCTTAGCTAAGACGAGTCTTATTTTCTCCCGCATAAATGGCCCTAATGTCCTCTTAGAACCATTCATGCAAATGTCATTCAGGGATGACGGCTTGATTTTTGACCATTAATTAAGAACAAGCTAGTCCACGTCATTTCCCTCAAAGACATCACTTGAAACCTTTGAATTCCTGTTCTTGGAAACGGTACGACTTCCCTGGTTGATAGATTGTTAGATTTGACTTGTTATTAAATATAAACTTTGTAATGTGTTAGACTCGATGTACACAGTTATCGTAGACAGTTCTTTGAATATTCTTACCCCTTCACAGCGAAGGCAAAAATGTTAAGCGAATCAAATCAAACTCCCTTTTTGTTGTAAGGCTTATTGATCAAAACTTTTAATCTAATTGAGTCTATTAGTATTTTAGGAGTTAACTCTACCGACTCAGAATATATCTCCCTGAGCAAATTATATTGCTTGGAGCCGGAGGAGACTGTCTACTTGTAGGTCTCTGCAAATTTGAAAATTCTCGAGAATAATTCAACAGTTCAATTAATGGAACGAGTTGCTTTGACCCGTTTTGGAAGTATTATTAACTATACTTAATTAGAACTGCTGGGGACATGAACTTTTCCTTCATTCCAAATATTGTCAATTAGAACCATATGTATTTTCACTACCTTCAGCCTGGCTCGCTTCATTTCGCTTACCGCAAGTCTACCTGAATGGACAAACAATGGATTACCCGAAAAATTAACTGAATATGGATTGAAACTGAATGATGCTGACACAACGATGATGCAAACTAAAAGGAAAAAAAAAAAGACGCAAAAGATCCTTAGAAATGTTTCTGCTCTACAAAATCGGTACACTAACCTCTTGTCTTTGCCGATTATTTCCCTTCCGTATGCTAGGTGCTGGTTTCACTACGAATTAAATGATACGAAAACGGACAGGGGCGAGTTTAGCCGAAGGAAGAGAAACTACCTAGCCCGCCAATACAGCCCTGACCGAGCCAAGAGGAGGCAACAGTAGTATCTATAGTTTAGGATCTGATAAGCACAGCTCTGGCTCAAAGAGGCAAACAAAAATTTCTGCTTTGGTTAAGTCTTTCAACAATGCTACTGCTTCGAGCATTTTGCCTTATCCGTTGAACAGAGAACGACTAAGAAGTCTAAAAACGCCCGTGTTAAGTTTGCGTTGCTCTTGCCAGTTTTTTTCCTTAAATTCCCCATGCGTAAAAACGGCACACAAAGTGTAGCTTATATCCTTACGGCTTACTGCCTTGTAGATTGAGAAAAGAGTCGACCTTGGAGGGAATTGAGCTTCTCCTTAAAAGGAGAATAGTATTCTAATACTATTCAGGTTAAAGCGGAAATTATCAGTGCTTTGAAGTTATCTGACTAAACTAAATAAACTGATTTGGCACTCGAATCACTTTTAAGGGACTGTTCGGGTTTTGTAGAAAGTCTAACCATCTTATCAATGCTCCTGTATGTTACATTTCAGTTATTTCCCGGCTCTTTTCTTGATTACATTCGACAGAGAGCATACGGTAGGTAGATCAAAAGCATATGGTGATATTGGTAGACTCAGGGCAGCAATTCAGTTTTACGTTTGCTTCGAAATCAGTTTGTCCTGAAAATATCTGCTGTTATCTAAATATTCTTTTTCTAAAGATTGCGTATGTTTATGCATTATACTTTTTTAATCAATCGCGACTGGACATGTAGTGCTTTGGCTGATAATTTCTTCCAAGTATAAGAACACAAAGGAATAGACCATTTTCGGTACATCGAAATCTTAACTTGGCTCCGAAGCTTGGGGAAATAAAACAAAATAATTACTTTTGTTTTATTCCCCCAACCCTCGGAGCCAAATAAAAATTTCAATATATCGGAAATGGCCTATTACAAGAGGATTGTTTTGATACTCAGAGCAAGCGGAAAAATAATTGAAATTAGTTTGCAGCAATATTAGGTGAGATAGTTCTCTAAAGGACTGATTTGATTTCGAATGACTTGCCTTTTGACAGTTAATTAAATGAATGTATTTGGCGATTTTAAGCGACAGTAACTCGAAATGGTCATGGTGTTACGGAACAAGGGAACTTGAGCAAACGACGACGACAACGGAAAAGAGAACGCAACAAAACAAAAAGTTTAGTAAGCAACACAATAGCTTTGATCGTGCGTTATAAATCTTTGTACATTTCTTCGCCGTCCTCTGCAAATCAAGAACATGAAATGAATTTTCGCATTTCCATTTCTTAGTGAACCCTTTCCTTGCCTGAACACGTTTTAGAGCCATCGGCGTACTAAACAGACCTAGATAGTTAGTTGAGAATTTCGCTGGAAAAATATAAATCAACATTTATACTAGACGTTGTTTTCGGCGTTGCCGCCGTCGTTGCTTAAGTTCCCCACTTTGAAAGGTGAATGAAACTCATTGGTGCCTACAACTATCAGGTTTGATAACCACTCAAGGACTTGAGAGGTTTATTTTTGGTGGCTCATGCAAGTTGCACCGCCTGAAGCATTAACAGTAAACTAATAATAATATTGAATTGAGTAAACGGGAATGTTCCAAAGACCACTTGACACGGTCTTCCTCAGTTTCAGGCGCTTTTGTTATGTGGGTCCTCTTGGAAAAAAGGAAAATATAACGTTTTGAGTAGGAGGACCGCAAAGATGTGCTTTGACGTCAGTTAAACGGGCTATTTTTAAATCGCTTTGAGATAATTGACTCAACGTAGCCTCATTAATCACTGCTGCTGGAAATGTTGATGTTAATTGTCTTTGCGAGTTCTTGTTTTAAGCCCAACAAAAGCACGCAACAGTATCCTGATTTTCTCTCACGATAATGTCAACTTCATTTCAAAGGAGAATAGGCATTTTTGGTTTTTGACCGAGATTTGTTTTTAAACAGATTATTAGAATTATTAAATGTCCTGATCATTAAATGCCCTGTAGCATTTGTAATATATAGATTGCTTAATTACGTGGCATGGCGTGGCAAGAGCTGGAGTACGCAATTCCGCATGCACAGCCACTTGGCTGCCGCTTTCAATTTAGCCTCCCACGCAGACTTTCGTAGGCTTGTCACGCTTTCCTCCCCTAAGTACGTCTGCGTTGGAGGCTACCTTCAATTACGTGCCAGTTGATCAAGTGGGTGCGAGACAAGCTGTCAATCATGTTGTAAATGACTATCTTGGTGGAGTTACAACATCAAAGCCAACCTTGATCTATTTAATAGATAGTTTGAGGAAAACATCTTAAGAACAGTTAAACCCATAAGTTATGACACAAAGTGAAGAGTTTTCTTCGTAATTCCCTTGCTAGCTTTTTCCTTTCATTTAGAGCCATGCATGCATAGCAGCAAACATTTAAAGTTGTTTGATGGAAATCAGTTGACCCTCCCTCTTTTGACACTTAAAATAACAGTCTGGCCAATTTTGGAAATAGTTAGCAGCCGTTTCAACCTGCATGGTCCATTGGAGCTGTCAGCCACGACAACATAAAAGGAGCCTGCCTAACATCCAAAGCCTTCATAGCTATCACGACAACAGAGAAATTACTTCCAGCCCGGCAAGGATCAAGTATTAAGGTAAGCTTTTAGCCTACTCAAGTGAGTAATACCGACAGCTGTTTATTAACTTTTCAAAGTTTGCTCACGTTTTGTGTTTTCAGAGTTGAAAACCATGGCGAATCCCGCTAAAAGCAGCATAACCTTCTATGCAAATGAACACTTTGGAGGGGCAAGTAAGGTAAGGTATAAAATTTTGACAAAGCTAAATCATTAATGAATAAAGGAGAGAGCAGTTTTTAATTGTTTCTCGTCGGAATATATTTCGAAACCGCTCACTGCGTTTTATGCTCGATTTAAAAAACTCTAGCCTCCCACTTGAAAACTTGGTGCTATCACAGTTACTTGTATTTCCTTGGTGTTTTCATGAAATGTTAGATCTGATCACGTTTGCTACGAATCAAAATCACTTTAGCTCTAAGACGACACTCAATTGAGTCTTTGAATATATGTTAAGTCTAGTTTTGGCAAAAAATCGTCCACAAAAGACACAAAATTACGCCAGCAGCAGTTATAGCACCTGGTTGTTGTGCCCGTAGCTTGCAACAACGTCTGGTAACGGATGGACCTGCATTGGAATGAAAAAACATGATTTCAAAAAAAGGTACGACAATCTCTTTCAAAGACCGAAAACGTCCACATGATACTATACTTTCGAAACACATCTGGCAGCTAAAAGACTACAACACACGCTATACGATATCAATTGGCGAATCCTCAAGAAGGCAAGGGTCGCCACAATCTGCGTCTATGTGGAAAACTCTGCGTCCTGACGGCTTGCAATGTTTCGTTACTAAACAAGAAATCTGAGCTCGTAACCAAATGCGGCATGAAAAGAAGTGTTTCACGACATCCAATAACAATAAGCGCCGTTCCTACCGTTCTTGTTTTAAAGTTTATAACTGGCATCGAGTTTTATACAACGGCAGCTGGCCTGTTGATGGCTTAGTGCGTGAAACTCGAATTACATTTACCTTAGAACTGTCTTTATATCTCTATAATTATATATTTTATTTTATCATAGGAAGTAACAGGTCCGGAAAAGGACTTGACCAAGTATCTTCCTGACGGGGCTTCTTCGGCGAAACACATAACCAAGCAGTTTGATGCGTTTACAGCTATCAACTTTAACGGAACGCCTGCTACCTTGGACGCTGGTCGCGAGTATCCAACTTTGGCTTCCATGAACGTGGATGCCCCTCTCAGGAGCACACGTCCCAGTTAGTGAATAGTGAAGGCTGCGCTGGAGAACTGGTCTTTCAGTCGATATTTTTGAAACTAAGCAATCTAATTACGGTAGAAAATTAAATTAAAAGTAAATCAAGGATTGCACTTTTCGTATTACTAATTGACATTTACGACTGAGTACCAAATAAAGGGTCTTTATCAACTGTGGAGAGAAACCTTCCTGTCTCATTTATCTTAAAAAAGTCTTTGCCAAGTATTGTCCTGTTATCATAGTCGCGCCATCTTTGCCTAGTATATCTGGCTCATGCACAGCATAAGCGATTCGATTTCTGATCAAGCAACCAAATTATACGTTCTGAATACTACTACGATTAACTAGCCCGACAGATTTGAGCCCGATGTATCAGTATCTTTTGTTGCGGCCTGACGTAGGTTTAAAAACTACAAAAAAATATATACAAAATTGTGTGACCTCATTGGCGCTTTTGTCACGCATAAATTCTGATGTTTTTGAAAGTCAATTTTTTTTTTTTTTATATGTGCCGGGGAAGGAGACCAAACAGTGCTGAACACTGCCGTGAATTATAGCAAGTCAAGGGCTTGAGAAAATACCGAACAATGCCGTGAAGCAAAGCTAACGAGACAAATTGACCCAGAACACTGCAGAATTCGCGCGTCGAGGTGCACAGTATGGGGCCCAGTTCTCGGCCACAAAAAACGTAAACTTCTATTTCTTACCTAGAAATTGCTGTAAGGACTTGAAATTTCACACACAACTAGCTTCAACATTCATTTTACACATGTAAAGTTATCGACTGCTCAACGCTGTTTTCTCCCAAGTAATAACGAAAATGGAGACTTCGTTCGTGGGCCCAGTTATCGGACAACGGGCCCAGTTCTCGGCCACAAAAGAGCGCACACGATTCCTTAGAATAAACAACGTTTTATTACAATTTCTTGTTGTTAAATTACTTATAAGGCTTTTGTTTTGATATTTCGATCACAAATTCTCCTTAAAGAGTTTCGTTGCTTGTTAGAAAAGGAAGCATTTTGCACACCCTGTTTTGCCCTGAAGTGCAGCCAAGCGTAAACTACAGCGCTTTGTTGCTCATGGATGAGCAACATCCATGAGCTTAGTAGGGAGTCCAATGGCACTCGATCACTCGATTCTGATTAATTTATTCATCAAAGTTGGATTAAACATTTTTCCTCCTACCTCCCCCGCTAAGTATTGTTTTTGTCTCAAGAACTTATCGCGTGTGTTTGACTGGTTTTATGGGAGTACTAGAAAGGTGATAAACATTGTATTCCAGCGCATTTTTATAAAACTTGACGTTTCGTATGCTAGTCAACACACATTTTCAAAAGTGACCGTTACAATTTTTAAAAACTATATATATATATATATATATATATATATATATGTATAAAATGTGTGTTGACTAGCATACGAAACGTCAAGTTTTATAAAAATGCGCTGGAATACAATGTTTATCACCGCTGTTTGTGTTATTTTCCTAATGAAGCTACGATGGCCTAAGAACAAGAGTTTATACGATACTAGAAAGGTGTAAATTTTGTCCAACAACATGGCGTAGCACGGCGCACGGAGGTCGAAGATGTTTTTGTTCGATCTGTAAACAGGGATTCCTTCGTTAATTGAAAACTAGAAAGTTTTTACGCTAAGGCACACTTGCTGTGACAAACAGACACCGAAATCTTCTGAGGGACGATACGTGCATAAAAAATCCTGAGAGCT
>NC_090875.1:389923-399923 GCF_036669935.1 Montipora foliosa | reverse complement strand
TTAATGTTTGATGAACAGTGGATGAACTTGACTTTTAAAGACTAGGCTTTGGATTTCTTTTGTTTTCTGTCAAAAAACTTTTTTCCGTAAATTTCAGCTGGTAAGGTCAGGGAGCGGCTTACCTCCGGGTTTACAGTTCACCTGCCAGTTCAGTTGGGTAATACTACCATACTAAAACAAATTAACCACATGGATTACCTGCATGGGTACACCTACTTTTCAAGTTACATCAAACTGTATGAGGTGTGCCACCCGCCAGTTTAGATGAAAAAAAATTCAAATTAGTATACTATGACAAATTAACTGCATGGTTAGACCGAATTTACAACTTACATCGAACTGTATGAGGTGTGCCACCCGCCAGTTCAGATAAAAAATACTATAAATTAGTATACTATGACAAATTAACTGCATGGTTAGACCGAATTTACAAGTTACATCCAACTGTATACGAGGTGTGCCACCCACCAGTTCAGATGAAAAATACTACAAATTAGTATACTATGACAAATTAACTGCATGGTTAGACCGAATTTACAAGTTACATCGAACTGTATGAGGTGCGCCACCCGCCAGTTCCGATAAAAAATACTACAAATTGGTATACTACATGTATGACAAATTAACTGCATGGTTAGACCGAATTTACAAGTTACATCAAACTGTATGAGGTGTGCCACCCGCCAGTTCAGATGAAAAATACTACAAATTGGTATACTATGACAAATTAACTGCATGGTTAGACCGAATTTACAAGTTACATCGAACTGTATGAGGTGTGCCACCCACCAGTTCAGATGAAAAATACTACAAATTAGTATACTATGACAAATTAACTGCATGGTTAGACCGAATTTACAAGTTACATCGAACTGTATGAGGTGCGCCACCCGCCAGTTCCGATGAAAAATACTACAAATTAGTATACTATCACAAATTAACTGCATGGTTAGACCGAATTTACAAGTTACATCGAACTGTATGAGGTGTGCCACCCGCCAGTTCCGATGAAAAATACTACAAATTAGTATACTATGACAAATGAACTGCATGGTTAGACCGAATTTACAAGTTACACCGAACTGTATGAGGTGTGCCACCCGCCAGTTCAGATGAAAAATACTACAAATTAGTATACTATGACAAATTAACTGCATGGTTAGACCGAATTTACAAGTTACATCGAACTGTATGAGGTGCGCCAGCCGCCAGTTCAGATGAAAAATACTACAAATTAGTATACTATGACAAATTAACTGCATGGTTAGACCGAATTTACAAGTTACATCGAACTGTATGAGATGCGCCACCCGCCAGTTCAGATGAAAAATACTACAAATTAGTATACTATGACAAATTAACTGCATGGTTAGACCGAATTTACAAGTTACATCGAACTGTATGAGGTGCGCCATCCGCCAGTTCCGATGAAAAATACTACAAATTAGTATACTATGACAAATTAACTGCATGGTTAGACCGAATTTACAAGTTACATCCAACTGTATGTGGTGTGCCACCCGCCAGTTCAGATGAAAAAATACTACAAATTAGTATACTATGACAAATTAACTGCATAGTTAGACCGAATTTACAAGTTACATCCAACTGTACGAGGTGTGCCACCCGCCAGTTCAGATGAAAAATACTACAAATTAGTATGCTATGACTAATTATCTTTAAATCATTGTTGCCACATGCAGATGTGTTTATTAGAAAGAGATCACTTGTGTTTGATGTATTTGCCACTCAAGGATGACTGACAATTTCCTCAGACCCAAGGGACAGTGAAACCTTTCTTGATTTTTGTCAAAAAACTTACAGTATATGAACAGAGAAGTCACTGATTGTTGCAGTGAATATTTCTCCCTTGTATTCACCCAGTTCAATGTGAGAGCATTCGACTCTTCCATAATTACCTGATGTCTGGAACAAATTTACTTGACCCAGCTAAAACAGTTTGACCTAATAATGTTCACAAGGTATATCCAAAATGGCAATGAAACCTCTACCCTCGCAAGTTTTGACACAAAGACATCAATTATTATTCACAATTGCATCACAATTTGCAATCAGCACTGTCTGTTTCTTGCATCTCAGGAAATTCCCTCCAATTAAATTTCAATGCTCAATTTCCTTCAGCACTGCATCTTGTGGTTGAAGTACATGAAGGCCCTGGAAAAGAGTCACACCAGTCAATCAATCAATTTATATAATTTCATAATACAATTTTCGAAGAATGTTGTAACAAATCACTTTGCCATTCATAAGCAATGTTCCTGTGTAGGTGAAACTGAATAATGAAGCTAAGAGCTAAAGGAATTATTGCAAGAAACTTGTATCTTACCATGATGAGCTTAGGCAGACAAAAAAATATATGCAAATGAGCTTACAGTGATTTGAAATCACCCTTAGCTAATCATTAGGTGTAACTCAAGAACTCATTTCGCAAGTTTAGGTGTCGCAGATATCGCATCAGAGTCCGCTTCTGACATATTCAGTTACTTTCTTTTACACCTTTTAAGTCACAATGGAGAAGCATAAATCCACAAAACGTCATTCAGGGAACGTTTTCCAGAGACTTTGCCCCGTGTAGCTCGTGTGGTGTGCAGCAATTCTCGCGAGGATTTTAGAGTAATTCTTGCTCGCACAATTCTGCAACACTGTGGCAAATACGCATAAATCGCTTTTTGAGTTCAGCTATTTTCAATTTACGCATGCTTTGTATGTACAAAATTGGTTCTGCCCTCAGATAACAACAGTCCAAAACTAGACTGACTACCCAAGAGAGACAGAACTTATTAGTACAAAATAATAATTATTACAAAATTGGTTCTGCCTTCAGATAACAGCAGTCCAAACTGGACTGACTACCCAAGAGAGACAGAACTCGTTAGCGCAAAATAATAATTATTACAAAATTGGTTCTGCCTTCAGATAACAACAGTCCAAACTGGACTGACTACCCAAGAGAGACAGAACTCTTTAGCACAAAATAATTATTATTACAACATTGGTTCTGCTTTCAGATAACAACAGTCCAAAACTGGACTGACTACCCAAGAGAGACAGAACTCATTAGTACAAAATAATAGTTATTACAAAATTGGTTCTGCCTTCAGATAACAACAGTCCAAACTGGACTGACTACCCAAGAGAGACAGAACGCATTAGTACAAAATAATAGTTATTACAAAATTGGTTCTGCCTTCAGATAACAACAGTCCAAAACTGGACTGACTACCCAAGAGAGACAGAACTCATTAGCACAAAATAATAATTATTACAAAATTGGTTCTGCCTTCAGATAACAACAGTCCAAACTGGACTGACTACCCAAGAGAGACAGAACTCATTAGTACATTTAATAATTATTATTACAAAATTGGTTCTGCTTTCAGATAACAACAGTAAAAAATGGACTGACTACCTGAGAGAGACAGAACTCGTTAGGGTAAAATAAAAATGATTAAAAAGAGACTGGTTGTGCCTTTTGATAACAAAAGTCAAAAATAGACTATCACATACAAGAAATTATTTAAAACGCAATCTGTTTTGCAATAATAATTTAATATTATAGATACTTTTAAAGATTACATTGAAACTGATCAATGTACTTCAGGTCTGGTATCCAGCTAGCAGCCTAAGGCTGTATTCTGTCTATTACATAAATGTACACTGTAGTGTGTTTCAGTCTGACCTCTACTCAAAAACAACAAACAGCATTTTCCTATGCTGAATTTAATGAAAACTTCTGAATTGTATTACAGAATGATAAAATTCTGAGTGACACTTATAGATTTTACTCTGTCTAATGCCAGACGATTTTACTCGTCAATGGGGGCCTCTTCAGGGATGAATGGGTTAAGTACTCATCAAATAAAATTTGAGGTTTTGGTGGGAGAAATTGCAATATTAACTGCATCACAATATGATTGGTGTATTTACTAGATGGCTAGCTCTACTACATAACAGTACATGTACAGGGTTCTCCCTAGTTTTCAGCGCAACAGGTATGGCACCTTTTCACACCCGTAAAGCAATTGGTTAATGTTGGAGGTTCTGCAAAGGATAAGCGACTTCTGAGTGTTTGCAGGTGGTAATAAGTGCTCTTACAAGCAGTAAATTTTACCGGTAGCTTTATCAATGTTTCATGAAAAAAGCTAGTAATGCAAATGCTTTTGAGTAGTCTACTATGGAATACCCCAGAAGACAACTGAATTTTTTTTTGTTAAGGCCCACATACATGTACATGCAAACAAGCATGTGACAAGTAACAAGCGAGAAAGCTTGTATACCATGTCATAGGAAATAGTTACATATCACCCTGCACAAGCAATGTGGAATACAGCCGAATATATGCTGTGCAGTTATTGACTGATTGGTTAAATCTTTTTATGACTTGGTATAAAGGGCTTCACATTACTGAACATGTGACATTGTTTTGCACAAGGAGCCAGAGCCGGCCAAATTTTTGCGCGGCCCATCAAAGAAATTTGAACGCAAGGTTAAATTCCTAGAATACTTTTTCTCACAGTCTAGGAACGAAGGTGTGAAAAAGAAATGTGATCCCAAACCACACGTCAATAATAATAACACCGTAACTGTTCATTAAAGTTGTTAAGATCGAGATCACGTAGTGCAGTATGACACAGGAATAAAAATAGTACATGTAAATGTACAACCGAAAGAGTTAATTCTCCATGTGAATCGTTCCATGTCTGTTTATATTATTTTCTTGTCATCATCTCACACACCAGGCAGTTACTTTAATGTTTAACTCCTCATTTCACAACAAAAGTAAATGCGATATTGCCAGGCTTGCGGATTTGTTTAATCTAACAGCAGTACCGCTAAAAGAGAGAGCCAACATGTATTTTCGTCACAATGAGGAGATATGAGCTTCCGCGTTTACTGGCTTGACGGCACAGGATAAAATTGCTTCAGTTGGGCAGCGTGCTGGCAGTTGTTGGGGAACGACAAGCACTGATCAGATCGAGAAGTCTTCTTAAATGCAAAGAGGGTGAGTGGTCGCGTAGAAGAGAATTTCAACTTATATGGTGGCCCAATGTCTATTCGCAAGCAAAATACTGGACATTTGCGACAGAGATTCTTTCTCGGACACACTGCACTCGTAAATTAACTCATTCATGAGGATTTGGCGTAGTAACTTTTAGGTCTAGTGAAGAGCTTATAAAAAAGGGCACTCGAATTCTCCTTCCCTCTTTCTCCTACGATGAAAAGACAATAAAACATGTGCAATATATAGGATATGCACTTTAAACAACAAAAATTGTCAATGTCAAGTGTTTGTCTCTCTGTAAAGAATTCTCTATAGGGTAGACATTGAAAGCTATTTTGTTCAGAAAATTTGTTTCATTCATAAAAGGAGTAATTTTCAATAATGTACATGTACATGTACAAACATTACCGTGACTTTCTTTAACTGATCTTGTGTTGCCTGAAAATAAACCTGTAATGGTATGATATGAAACACCAAAAGCACCCATTGAATGAAAGTCAGTATACATGTAGATAGTTATAAACTGCATGACAACGACAGTGTCAGCAATTATTCGGTGCCCTTGAATTAAATTTGATTTTTGTCAGCCTTTTCAGGTGATCAGTTGTTTCTTTGTTGTACTTACATCCAGTGTAAGAAATATGGGAAACATAAAAATCCCAGGGAGTTAATAGATTGTATACCTCAGGTATATGCTACCCAAGAGGTTACAAAGTGAAATGGTGAAAGAGTGAGTTATGGATTGTATACCTCAGGTATAATTATGCTACCCAAGAGGTTACAAAGTGAAATGGTGACACAGTGAGTTATGGATTGTATACCTCAGGTATATGCTACCCAAGAGGTTACAAAGTGAAATGGTGACACAGTGAGTTATGGATTGTATACCTCAGGTATATGCTACATGTACCCAAGAGGTTACAAAGTGAAATGGTGACACAGTGAGTTATGGATTGTATACCTCAGGTATATGCTACCCAAGAGGTTACAAAGTGAAATGGTGACACAGTGAGTTATGGATTGTATACCTCAGGTATATGCTACATGTACCCAAGAGGTTACAAAGTGAAATGGTGACACAGTGAGTTATGGATTGTATACCTCAGGTATATGCTACCCAAGAGGTTACAAAGTGAAATGGTGACACAGTGAGTTATGGATTGTATACCTCAGGTATATGCTACCCAAGAGGTTACAAAGTGAAATGGTGACACAGTGAGTTATGGATTGTATACCTCAGGTATATGCTACCCAAGAGGTTACAAAGTGAAATGGTGACACAGTGGGTTATGGATTGTATACCTCAGGTATATGCTACCCAAGAGGTTACAAAGTGAAATGGTGACACAGTGAGTTATGGATTGTATACCTCAGGTATATGCTACATGTACCCAAGAGGTTACAAAGTGAAATGGTGACACAGTGAGTTATGGATTGTATACCTCAGGTATATGCTACCCAAGAGGTTACAAAGTGAAATGGTGACACAGTGAGTTATGGATTGTATACCTCAGGTATATGCTACCCAAGAGGTTACAAAGTGAAATGGTGACACAGTGAGTTATGGATTGTATACCTCAGGTATATGCTACCCAAGAGGTTACAAAGTGAAATGGTGACACAGTGAGTTATGGATTGTATACCTCAGGTATATGCTACCCAAGAGGTTACAAAGTGAAATGGTGACACAGTGAGTTAATAGATTGTATACCTCAGGTATATGCTACCCAAGAGGTTACAAAGTGAAATGGTGAAACAGTGAGTTAATAGATTGTATACCTCAGGTATATGCTACCCAAGAGGTAACAAAGTAAAATGGTGTGACAGTGAGTTAAGGATTGTATACCTCAGGTATAGCTACACAATTAATTATTAATAGCATAGCTGTAAATTTAATTTTGTATACTCTTTCGAATCAACTTTTAGGCCATGCTTTAACTTGCTTTTTCTGTGCAAATACTGTTGCAGCACATCTGGAACAATACCCTAGCGATCAAGTCCACAGAACCGCCTTATCTTGGACAATCAAAGAAATTAGATAATTTATATTTTGGTCAAATTGATGGAAGTAAGATTTGTCATCAAGATACTTTATTTGGGTGGGATTGACGGAGGTATTGACAATTAATGGGAGACCAAAGCGAGATAATCTCCCAGGTGGTTTCTTCTGAAGTGTAACCGACCTTTCAGTGAAACCTAGTGTCAAAGGAGTAATCTTATTAAGCGCCCAGTCCAAACTTTAGCTTGCTCTGGCTCCTCTTGCATGAGAAACCAGTGAAGGTACATGTAGTTATACAGGTGACAAGGGAGTAACTACAGAATAACCGGCCACTCTTGTGCTCTTGTAGTGGCATCATTTGAAGAACAAGGCATCTGGAAGTGGCGAATAAGGGCTGGGTATACAGAGATCCATATATTACATGTAATTTCCTATTCGTTATTATTGTTATTGCCTTAAAGGGCCTTAATACAATATAAAGTGAAATTACTAAGGGAGTAGGTCTGCAAAAGTAATGACTGTGCTGAGGCCCTCCTTGGCGTTTTGGGAAACGAGGGAAGATGGCTATTTTGAACCGGGGAACAGAGGAAAAATGACAAAATGTCTTAGGAACAAGGCGACATAAACAATTTTAGGGAGCAAAAAGCTGGGTACAAGTTTGAAAGTAAATTGGGCGGGGAACAAGGGAACAAAACTTTAAAATTTTAAGCCATTTAAACTTAAATCAGGTTTGTAAGTAAGATGACGACTTACCGAAAACTCCTCCGGCAGTCTTTTGCTTTTCGGATCTTTTGAATCTTCCCGCCCATTCGCTAAATGTAGCTGTTCGGCCAGGCCACCCTTTGTTCCAAACGTTCGTAGAACTCCCTTTACGTTTTGAAGAAGGTCTCTATTTTTGCCATGAAGTCTTCACCGATTAACCCTTTCGGAGACTGTCTGAGGTTGCATCATGTCACTGGCGTGTATCTTTCTGGCGAATGCTGATTATCTGACCTGAATTGTCGTTGCCCTTTCTTCCGGATTCCGTCGATGTTTACTGGGTTTATTTGGTGGAATGCGTGCCATTTCACCCGAAGAAAATGTTAAGGAATCGCAAAGATCCAATTTTGGTCGTCCAACAAGGGAAAAAAAGAGGAAGAGCACATGCATTGATCGCCCGCGCGAAAAACAAACCGATAATTCAAACCGATCTCGTCCCCAGAGTCCTTGCGGCGGGGCAATTCATAATGGCGGACAAAGTTGGTGCATCATGTAATTATTGTGAAATGTCCACAATCCTTCATCCAATCACAACCCGTTGTGAGCCCAGTGCGATTCCTGGGGCGCTTTCATTTTGGGTGGAAAAACCGGGGAGAATTTTCTGCTTTAAAGATGCAGAGCAAATTTCCTCAATCAAAATATGGAACGGGGGAAAGTGTGTTCCTTATGAGATTTCCTTTTCTGTTTTTCTCAAGAGACTGGATACTAATCACTTAAATAACAAATATGGCTGCCGGATTTTCGATCATTATTTCATAAGAAGTAATTCTCATCTGCAGCTACGGGCTATGAAAGCACCCACGTTAATTGACTGAAACCCGCACGATTAATTTGGGCAGCTAAACACCAATGCTATTTTTTTTTTCTTTTTTCAAGGGGCATGGTAAAGTCTGCTTACTAGCCTACATTACTTTCTCAATCTCATTCTGTGCTGGGACTCCTATATCACAAAGGCCTTGATTTACATGTTATTTGCATGATTCATCCCAGCAATTTACACGAAATTTACGCAAAAAAACTATTTTATGGCCAGCTTGTGTCAATTTACATAGATTTTATGGCCTTTGCAATTGTTGTAAACAACTAAAACGGTCTAATCTTGTGAGGCCCTAAGTACCCGTTTATATGGAGAAAAATTGTCCCGGGAAGAAGGGTCACTCGCTTACCGGAGTTACCCTGGACCAGCCAACTTTTCCTACATTTCCCTATAAAATGCGGTTTAAGTAAACTGTTTACATGAGGAAAAAAAATGGCTCGGCTAGAAGGGAAACCCACCTAGCCGGGTCACCCTTTGTCAAAGGTAGGGTCGCCCTCCTGGCCAGGCCAACTTTATTCCATGTTAACACTTTGGCTCGCTCAGTGGAGTCAACTTGGTCGAGGCAAGATGATGAGAGAATGCACGAGTACTATCTTCCCAGTCTCCTGATGATCGAAACTGAGCCGGGCAGCTCTTGACTCAGGGAAAAAGGTTAGTTCTTTTCTCACATAAACGCTAGCTAAAGACCCGGCTGGGAGAGTGACCATCTTCCGAGGACAACTTTTCTCCATAGCAACAGGGCCTAAGACTTGATCCAAGTCGAACTATTAAAACACATACCGATAGGCATTTTAGAGGTTGCAACCGGCGAACTTTTGATAAACCGAACTCAGTGCAACATGCAGGGCTAATTCAACAGTTTCCCACATAATTTAATTAGGTAATAAATATTCGACACTCAAAATCATCGTGAACAGGGCATACAGATCCAAAACCATTTGGTAGCTTAGACAGGACACGCATGATGATAGAGCGCAATTTACAGACATTTTATGAGACATGACCAAACGGCGTAAAATCTTTGTAAATTTTCGATTTATAGACATTTTTGCAAGATTTTATAAAGTCTGTAAATTTCAAGTATTTCCTCTTGTTGTAGCTCCAATAATTTATAAACATTTTACAGACATTTTATAGAGCTTTACTCAACAAAACTCTGTAAAATATCTGTAAAATAAATTTACAAAGATTTTATATTTATGGGGTTAAGTGTTAAAGTCTGTAAATTTATTATTTACAGACATTTTATGAAGTCTGTAAATGGTCCAAATTTTCCAGTGAAAATGAAAGCAAAAAGTTTACGAGAGTGCTTAGGCCTAATCACTGAAACGAGCGCTTAGGCTTAATCAGGAAGCGAGTGGTATTTCGTGCAGTTAACCGAACCGTAAAATGAAAGTTAAAT
>NC_090875.1:377423-382423 GCF_036669935.1 Montipora foliosa | reverse complement strand
TGTAACTATAGAATTGCACAACCTGCCATGAAAAACGACTTTTCTTACCAGATGCTGTCTCAGAGCCAAGCGTTTTTGAGCAACGGATGGCAACCAGAAGTGAAGCGTTTTCCCTATTAACCCCCACTGGTCCAACCACATTTATACTGTTCAGTGCTCTTACTGGTATAGAGACGATTTGCTCGCAAATTTGAGCTAAACCACTGCCCAACAATAAGAAAACTCCACTTCCGGTTGATGTCCATCGCTCGAAGACGCCCTTTTGACGCCCTAAAGTTAGCGACAGATGAGAGCTTTTATATAACGGACTGTTCTCGTCCCACGTGTTGTGGCCTTGAAAAAAATTGTAGGATGGATTACTTCGGCCTCCAGGCAAGACTTCGGGATTTAAAGTCAATCGAAATGCAGGCCTTAAGGCAGGGTAATCAAAAGAAAGCAAAAATGGTGAGTACTTTGAGCACAATCACAGTTTTGTTTTCCATTTGTGCTATTTTTACGTCAGATCGTATGGTTAGATTAAAGCAAGTCAGAGCTATGTCACGGTATTCGAAGGTCATTTGGGCAGATCTTTAGCTAAATAGGAAATATGAAATTCCTTTGCCGATGAAATAATCGTTACACGGACGATGCTAAGCATAAACGACCATTAACCAGGTGAATTGTAGTGAATTTGAAATTATACGTTGGGCCGACTGTTTTTTTTTCCAAGATTTATTCGGGAATGCAATTCCTTTTCAATCTTCTCCTTTTTTCCCATCCATGCGCCTCTTTGCTTTTTTATGTTGTTCTGAAATTGTAATTGGTTGTTGTTATTTTGCTAATTCTGTCTTATGGTAAATCTGAAAGTCATGAAAATGGCTAAAATTGCGTGACATGGCAAATTTAATTAAGTTGATATCCTGTCCCTGAACTGGCTCATTCTGCTTGTCATGAGCGGTTTTTGAAATTTCTTTGTATGGGGATCATGCTCTTACATTTTCTTGGGTGAAACTGTTTAACTTAGGTAAATAGTTTGATTTAGTGACCACCACTGCATTTTTTCATGGGCATGAATTAATGTCAATAATTTTGCATCGTTTTTCACATGCCAAGTATTTATATCCAATACTTGGCATTTATAAAATGAGGCTAAATTATGGACGTAAATCTTGTGCATTTAGCATCATCATTGGCGGTATTTAATAACGGCAAGTGCAGAAGAAACATTTTCATGGTGTAATGATCACAATAACTAAGCATACTGTATCAAGAGAAACACAAAAACCTTTGCAACTGAAACTCAAATTTTATTCATTACTGGTCAACACTGTTTTTCCTTGTCTATCATGTAGTTGTCCGAGAAAGCCTTTGAACTTAGGCATATGTGGACTAGGAGTTTATCCAGCTTGCCTGCTTACTCAAGCACAGAGCCTGTAATTGCAGTCAATCAAAGTGAAGAAAATTCCTGTGCTGACTGGCAAGAGGAAAGTGATTATGTCACCAGTGAAGGTGCTAGGTCCAAAGGTGAAGATGAGAATGGGGCTGGTGGACCTGTTGAATTGGGCAATGGAAGTGAAGGTGAAATCAGTGAGGTTGAGGGTGTTTTTTCATCTGACGAAGATGATGTAGCAGATGAAGGAGATAAGCCAGGCAGGAAGGGGGATGGAGAACTTTCAAATGCCAAAAGTTACATCCGAATGTTGAAGGGTAGGATCAATTCCCCAGAAAATGAACAACCAATGGAGAAGGAGGAACCAAACAAAGAAAGAAGACATAAGGGACGAGGGAAACGTCTGTGTCCAGTCCCTTACTGCAAGAAGGTGGTAGTTCACATCCCTAGGCATCTAATGCAGGTTCATAAGTGGTCTCATTCTCGATCTCGTTCAGCAATCACAAACTTTAATTTACGGAAAAAGTACACATTCAAAAGTAAAGAAAGTGCTGAGGCAGGTAACAGGAAGAAGAGAAATAATGGTGATGAAGAAACAAAGGCCTACAAGGACTACCATAAAAAGAGAATTTGTCCTATGATTGGATGTTCAGCATGTGTGAAACGATTACCAGCCCATTTGAAAAATGTTCACAAGATTAGCCCTTCATCTGACGAGTACAAAAGTCTGCTGAATAAAGCTTTGCAAAAAGGAAAGAGGCCCTATAGAGTCCAGTTAATTGACAAGAGAGCTGCCGGAGAAAAACTAACCAACTTCGAAACAGCAACACTTGAAAGTAGCGAAGAGGTTTCACTTGAAGAAAGTCAGGAAGTTGAAATGGAACAAGTTGAGGAGCTGGAGAATGAGGAGAAGGAAATAGTTATTGATGAAGATGGAGAAGTGGTTGGTAGTGCAAGTGCAAGTGCAAGTGCAGAAGCTGATGTTGAATCTGATGTTGACACTCTCCCTGGGTTAATTGTCGATTTTGAAAATTGGCTACAATCACCAGATGGGGGCAAAAAAGACGTGAAAACTGCCAAACAGCACGCTTCACAGGTTAAGAGGATCTTGTTTGTGATTGACATTGACAAGAAGGTGTCATCTCTTCTAGATTTCGGTCTGTTGAAGGAGAAGTTTGTTAAACATGCTGAAGAAAAGTATGTTGCTGAAACTATCAAATCATATCTTACAAGCCTGCAACATTTTTACTCCTTCCTGCTGTCTGAGAAGCCAAAAGAAATTACAGCCAGCTGTGAGTTAATCAGTCAGTTGAGAGAAAAGATGAAGAGATGGTCTACATCTTACAAGCGTTCAAGCTTGAAACGGAAGTGGGAAAGGAGGGAAGAGGATCGAGTTGAGGCTATCACTGCAGAAAAAATTGAAGCCTTTGAAAAAAGCCAAATTTCCAGAGATGCTATCATCCTGCTTGGAAAGCTCAGTGGAAAGCACAGTGTAGACATTGCACAACAACAGTACACCCTTTTGCGTGACTTCCTTCTCATTCAGATTTCCATTGATAATGCCAACCGTGCTGGAGTTTTGGCTAACATGACTTTAAGAGAATTCAAAAGAGGCTACAAAGAAGGTGACAGATTTGTCATCAATGTCATGAATCACAAAACATTCCATGTTCATGGCCCAGCATTAATTGTCCTAACAAGTAATTTGTATAATTGGATGAGCATATTTGTTCAAGAAGTGCGCTCTAAGGTGCCAGGTGTTGGAGCAGGAGAAGACCAGCCACTATTTCCATCTTTCAATGGAACAAAACTGCAGTCCAGTCAAATAAACAAAGCTATCAAATCGGTTTGGAAAAAGGCAGGGGTAGGAGGACGCATTCACAGCACACTATTCAGGAAAGGTGCGGTGACTGCCTGCCACAAGAGTCACAAAGAAATAGCAAGCGATCTGGCTCAATTGATGGCTCATAAGGAAGACACTGCAGTAAAATACTACCGTTTGAGCCAAAGTGCGAAAGCATCGGTGACTGCTTCACAGACACTTCACAAAATTATGAGGAAAACGAGCTCTCAGTCTTGTGAAGAAAGATCTGAGGAACTGCCATCTGAACAGCCGGGAGAAGACATGCAACAGAATGCAAACGAGGAAGAAGCTGAAGAAGACCCACTTAAAGATGAAAGAAGGAATGTATTAAAATTGCCATGGTCAGAAGAGGCGGTTCAAGAAATACGCCAGTTATTTAAAAAAGAAATAGAGCAAAAGAAAGTCACCATGGAATGTGTGAAAGAGAAAATCAAGGATAGTCAAGTGTTCCGAGGTGAAGATGCCAGAAGAGTTTATGACAAAGTTCGCGCAGAGTGGAGACATCCAGTATCCAAGAACAACACTTTAGACTAGCCAACAGAGAAAGAAAAACTAAGTGATAAAGTAGAACGACTTTTCAGAGAAGAATCATCTGCTGGTTCTGACATCGTCTCGCCAACAACAGCATTAAGCAACAACACAAAGGCTCTTTTCAGTGAGGGAGATGTACAAATATTGCATCGCTTATTTGAGGACATGCTTCAGAACAGTCCAATCTCGAAAAAGGTCATTTCTGACAGACTTTCTTCTGATGCCAAAGGAAGAAGCATGTTACAAACGCTGTCATTGAGACAAATAGTTAACCGTATTAAGTATGAGCGCAGGCAGAGGAGAGGAAAACAGAGCAGCTGTTAATACCAGGTATGTCTTGCATTGTGTGTTGCACATGGATTGCTTTAATATCCCCCAGAGTTGATTTCTGTTATATTTAAAATTCTGAAGCAAGCTGTTTGTAATACTGCATGCAGGCTGCATTCAGTTGGTTTATTTAGAAGAAGTATAGTTGTACCTCACCACAACAGAATGATCATTTAAGAAGGTTTGAGGCATTGTAGAGTATCAAATTAAAAAATTATGTTGTATGTTGAATTATCTATGTCCGGGTGAAGGATTTACGCTCTGACAAAGGACTTTTGTAGCTGTTGCTGTTACTGTTACTGTTATTGGATAATTTACCTTGTCCACCAAATGCTACCAAGTGTTAGTCCAGTCCCTACTGACCCAGCACCACAGTTTCTCTAGAAACTCACTCCTTGAAAATAATGTAATGTGTCTATCACTTAAACTTTGTTGTGATTGGTTTCAGGTTTCCATCAGCTGCTCTCTTTGGCTGGAGTCAGGTGGTTACAATGCACTGTGTTTGGAAGCAACAAATACCCACTTATGACTTCAAACAATGGTGTACAGTGCAAGCAGAGACTTAATGACAAACAAAGCCTTAAGTTTGTTTCTGTGCAACAGATTTGATTTTTCACATTTGAGGTTCTGTTTTATGGGAAGAAGTAATTTTTGAAAGCCTTACTGTATTGCTTTAGCATTAATTGGAGCTTATTATTTTTTTGCCTCATGTCCCATGTGATCTTTTTGCAGCTCTTGGTTTGTTTGCTTTTTTCAACACCGACCTGTTAATTCCTAATTGTAAAGAGTGGGGATAATTTAATGTTTTCATGCTTTGCAAAGATGATTTGAATGAGACTTCAAAAATTCTGTTGCCAGTATATCTTCAATTCCAGATTAGTCTCACGCCGTCAGAAACTTTGTGAAAGC
>NC_090875.1:367423-372423 GCF_036669935.1 Montipora foliosa | reverse complement strand
TTCATGGAATAATAATAATAATTATTATTATTATTATAATAATTATTATTATTATTATTATCATAAAAAAAATAAAATAATAACTTTATTTCCATGATAAAAATATTTACAAACATTAAAATATCTCCAAAAGGTAAGAACTATAAATTCACAAGCAATCAAGCATTTCTCCGTTTTAAAACTTCAAAAAAAAAAAAAAAAAAAGAAAATAATAATAATAATGATAATAATAATAACAAACTTCATTGAGCACTCTTTCATACAAACTTGAATCTTACATGTATCTGGTAAAAATAAATAAAAATAACAATGACAATAATAAAACTCAAATCAAATTAAAAATTCAAATGCCGGCGGTGGCGACATTAATCCGGCAATCGTCAAGAGAGTCTCCTATATTCCGGAAAGGTACTCGGGACCCTCTTACGCACGCATGTACTGATCTTATTATTATCATTATAATTATTATTATCATTATCCCAGAGCAAGCATGGCCAGGCTTTACTTAGCAAGGAATGAGGGCAGAAGAGGACTGAAATCAGTGGAGGAAACAATAAGATTAAGATCAGAAAAGTCAAGTCAACTTTATTTAAGGCAGGGTAGCCCAGTCAGCCATGGCTACAATTATTGGCTCAGGAATGGATACATGTACATGAAGAAGAAACTGCAAAGCATCAGGCACTAACAACTTGATGGAGGGAGGTTATCATAGAAAAACAAGCCAGTCAACCACAAAATGCAGAATGTATAAATAGAGAGACAAAACTATATTTCACATTCTCCATTTGTGTAGCAAACTTGCACAATGTGAATGTAGTTCTAAAGAGACATGACAAAGTAGCTCAAATAATACACTAAAATCTATGTAAAAAATATTATCTCTCATACTCAAGGAATTGGTATGACCATGTTGAGAAGAAAGTGGCAGAAAATAGCAAAGCAAAGATACTTTTGGATTTCTCTAAACAAACAGATCATTGTTATACAGGCACAAAGAGCCGATATTGTTTTCAAAGACAATTAAGATCTAAATCACACATGGGTCATTAAGCCTACAAATAACTTTTTTGCTATAAGCCTGTCATGTGTCAGGCCAGGCCACGGCACCTCATTTTCATTGTCTCGTTTTTCTTTTTTTCTTTTTTTTTTCTTTTTTAAAAGTGGTTAGGGTGAGGGTTAAGGTTCAAATCTTTTGCATTGCCCGTAGCCGGACAGGAAGATCCTTCTTTTTCGTGTTTTAACGTCAGGCCTGAAACTATTTCTGCTCTAGCATGATCGGAATCCCGTGTAAGATCTTATGGGGTAAAATCACTTAACATTACATGTATGTCAATACAGTGCAGACCAGAAATATGTGGGAAGACACCACTGTTGTTGTTCAAATTATTCTTCAGTCATATTCGGAAGAATTTCAAAAAAAATCTTTCAAGATTCCATTCAAATGTTTGATATTTTAGAACTTTCTTTAGACCAATGTACAAAAAACAGTATTTAAAATTAAAGCTTTGAAATATTCACATGCACATATTTTCTGTATCTAAATGAGGGTTGAAGATGAACTAGAAATAAATCTTTTTCCCAGTTCCATAACGTCCTCTGTTTCGGATACAGCATTTTTGAATTTCCGAATTTTTACCTTGCGTGACCCCAGGATACAGAGCTGATTGAAAAACTTGTCTCTTTCTATGATTCTCAGACATTTGTGGATTTCAAGTACATTACGAGAGGTGTTCATACACATGTATTTTATCAGAAACCCACAAGGGTTGAAACGTGTGACGGCCCCCTGTGTGCTGGGGAACAAGCTTCATCTGAATAATTATTCAATTTGCTAATTACCATATTTGGAACAACAAGAGCAAGGGGTTTCCAAATATGGTACTTAGCACTGAAACATTCAACCAATCAGTTCGCACTTAATATTCGGAAGCTGTGAACGTGCGTTACACGTTTCATGTTGGCAGTGTGGCCCAGTGGTTAGGGCGCTTGCCTTGAGATCGGGAGATCCCGGGTTCAAGACCTGCTCTGACCATTTGGTGAATTTGATCCTGGTAGTCCCTGGTTCAACTTCCCAGCTGCACTTGTAAATAGCCAACTGGCTTGCCTCTGGCCAGTTGGGATTCTTAACAGTTGCTGTTGTTCTGTTCTGTCGTTTCGTTGTGTTTCATTGGCCCTGAAAAGCCCCCATGGGGAGTGGTCAATTAAGCATGTATTGTATTGTTTCAACCCTTATGGGTTTCTGATTTAAGGAAGCACATTTGCGGAAAAGTGAACTCCAGGTGTTTTCGTTGATTACTGGCCACCATATTGGTGGACCACGGACGGTCTACCAACATGGCAGCATTGTGTGAAATGCTTCGGGAAATTGATAACTCAAAAACGATGTACCACACAGACCTGACAATTGGAGAAACGGTTTATATATTTGTCTTGAAATCATTTCAAGTTGTTGGCTTCTTTTATTGAACGGTTTTGAATTTGCTTTTTGTTGCATGACAATGAAAACAATCAAAACATGCGCACACTGCCCAATACTGTTTTGACAATACTGTTGCTTTCGTTTGCCATTCTATTGAGAATTCTTATGTTTTTGCTTTCTTTGTTTGTCATTCTAGTTGAGCAAAATACATTTGTATATGTTTCAGCTTTTGTTTGTGCATAGGCAATAACGTTAGTTATGGAAGTCACGATAAGAAATGTAATTTGAGGCCCTAAAATTCACTGTAAAACTGGTCATAAAATCTTATCAGTCCCATGAAAACACAAACAACATGCATTTGGGGAACAGTATCCTTGTTGATTCCACAGCACATGTACATTGCAGTGTTATTTAATTTAAATCAATGCACCTGTAAAAATACAGTTTTACTTTGCATCATATCAGAAGACCCTGATCAGCCTGTCTGGTCAGACTGATCGTTTGCCAGTCAAAACCTCAAGTTTACCGGACAAATGTCTGATGACCGGCGCTTTTTTGCAGGCTTGGTCATAAATGTACATGCATCAATACCTACATGTAGACATGGAAGAGTACATGAGAAGAAAAAGGAGAAAGTGGAGAAGTACATGTACTGTACTAAGACTGGGCAAGGGAGATTCAAAGATTGTGGAACACCTCATGATCAGCAAAAGTATTACCGGTTGTACAGTAGGAGAATTGGGAGCTGTGGCAAAACAGTACTGGAGAAGGAGTTGAAAAAGCTGGATATCAAGAAGGAAGTACCGGTAGTAGCAGAGTACAATTTTAGCTGCCCCACTGGGATCAGCAAGGATACCAAGGAGAGTATTGGATATCTCAGGGTAGAGGTTCAAATGGGATACCAATACAGAAACTGGCTGTCACAGAGCTGAGAAAATCAACAATGAAAGTAATAATAATAATAATAATAATGATGATGATGATGATGTATTGATACCATTGACATTGATTTTGAGGAAGAGTAAAGCAGGGTACGAATTAAGAAAGGGGTATGTTACCGTGAATCAGTTGTTCTTTATGGATGACCTTTAACCGTATGGAAACAATGAAAAACAGCGGAATTCCTTGATCAATACAGTATGTGTATTTAGCTAGGATATTGGAATGAAGTTTAGCATTGAAAAATGTGGGGTTTTGGACTTTTGGTCACTAAACAGGGAAAGTTAGAAGAAAGCAGGGGAAAAACATTACCGAATTATCAGCCGATGACGCAGATAGACAAAAATAAAGTGTACATTAAATGCCTCAGGGTTTTTGAAGCAGACAACATGAAACATACAGAAATGAAAGATATAGTCAGAAAAGAGTACTTCATATCATAAATTGCCCGGCATCTCATTTTCATTGTCTCGTTTTTCTTTTTCTTTTTTTTTCTGTTTTAAAAGTGGTTAGGGTGAGGGTTAAGGTTCAAATCTTTTGCATTGCCCGTAGAAGGACAAGAAGATCCTTCTTTTTCGTGTTTTAACATCAGACCTGAAACAATTTCTGCTCTAGCATGATCGGAATCCCGTGTAAGATCTTATGGGGTAAAATCACTTAACATTATTTCAATATTCAAGTGGGAAGACACCACTGTTGTTGTTCAAATTATTCTTCAGTCATATTCGGTGGAATTTCAAAAAAAATCTTTCAAGATTCCATTCAAATGTCTGATATTTTAGAACTTTCTTCAGACCAATGTACAAAAAACAGTATTTAAAATTAAACATTTGAAATATTCACATGCACATATTTTCCGTATCTAAATGAGGGTTGATTCAAGGTGAACTAGTAATTATAAATCTTTTTCCCAATTCCGTAACGTCCTTTGTTTCGGATAGAGCATTTTTGAATTTCCAAATTTTTACCTTGCGTGGCACCAGGATACAGAGCTGGTTGAAAAACATGTCTCTTTCTATGATTCTCAGACATTTGTGGATTTCAAGTACATTACGAGATGTGTTCATACACATGTATTTTATCAGAAACCCATAAGGGTTGAAACGTGAAACGGCCCCTTGTGTGCTGGGAAACAAGCTTCATCTGAATAATAATTATTATTCAATTTCCTAAGTACCATATTTGGAACAACAAGAGCGAGGGGTTTCCAAATATGGTACTTAGCACTGAAACATTCAACCAATCAGTTCGCACTTAATATTCGGAAGATGTGAACGCACGTTACACGTTTCATGTTGGCAGTGTGGCCAAGTGGTTAGGGCGCTTGCCTTGAGACCCGGAGATCCCGGGTTCATGACCTGCTCTGACCATTTGGTGAATTTGATCCTGGTTTGCCTCCAGCCAGTTGGGATTCTTAACAGTTGTTGTTGTTCTGTTCTGTCGTTTCATTGTGTTTCATTGGCCCTGAAAAGCCCCCATGGGGAGTGGTCAATTAAGCATGTATTGTATGTTTCGACCCTTATGGGTTTCTGATTTAAGTAAGCGCTTTTGCGGCAAAGTGAAATCCAGGGGTTAATTTTCGTTGATTACTGGCCGCCATATTGGTGGACCACGGACGGTCTTCCAACATGTCAGCATCGTG
>NC_090875.1:332423-359923 GCF_036669935.1 Montipora foliosa | reverse complement strand
TTAATATTTCCCCAATCAGGAACAAATAATATTTCAAGTGTTGTTATTCAATGCTCCAAAACAGAATGGAAGTGTTCTTTGAATTTACTTTTGCTCTTTAAATAAATGTTAACAATTTTATGGTTTTAACTACACTACAACAAATTACAGAATACAGCACAAAACATTATGCTTACATGAAAACAGTTTAATTTACATCTATATTTAACTATAGGAAAAAACAAAGGTAGTGCTGTTGCTTTTTTTTATGAAGCTGTCTGAACTCTAATAAGGTAGGAAACATCCCCAAAATTGCACAAAATCCCTCACTCATGAAGAGAGAGGGCCCGAATTCAGGTGAAACTTTGGAGAGCTTGCTCGCAGGCTACTCTTTTAATATCACTAATTGGCAAAACGAATGCCAATAAATATCCAACAGAGAGGATTAACACTTTGTTTCACTTAAGAAAAATACTTTGGTTTAGTTATATAAAAACAAGTTAACAACAAGTTAACAATCTAATTCTTGGGGTCAAGGACCTTCTTTCTTTTGTCGATCTGGTTCTTAACGAAATATTTTAAATCGGTCCATTTCCTGTGATCTAGGGCGCCATTTGCCTTAGAAATACATTGCTCACAGTCCAGTTTCCCTGGTACACGTCCTTTCCTGATCCAGTGACCAAGATACTTTAAGACAGCTTCTTTTTCTTCCCCTGTCCATGGTTTATGAGGAACTGACTCTGCAATATGAAAAAAAATCTTTTTTTTACCTTTCCCTAACATCTTTTTTTTTTTTCCGTTGGTGGCTCAAGGCCCTTTCTATGGACAAAACGCTTGAACAAGGGAAGCGGGTCTGTTAAAGAGTTACTTCAAATGGCGTTCTTCTAATCAAATGCAAATCTTACGTCATCAGTGGAAATGAATTTACTTTCATAGTGAAGTTGAGATTTTAAAACGTTGCAAAAAGCCGTCGACGATAAATCTTGCACAGCGTTGGATCAGAGGAGATCGTGATAAGTCAAAATTGATTTAAAAATATTTTTGAAGTCAAGTAGTCTACTGCACGACTCGTAAAACAACACAAAGATGTATCTTTTAATTATATTTTGGCTGGCCAATACCAGCATTCATCAGTAAAAGATCGAGTCATGTTGATTGATGAGCTTTTCAATGGGAATGAGTAACATATCAACTGTGTGAATTGTTGTTGCTAAGAAAGTGTTCTGAGAATGCGGTCTAACTACTAGTGGACCTGAGTATAGGGCGTCCGTGTTCATTAAAACGGTCTTTCAGGCGACATTTGGTTTCCTCAATATACTGAAGATTACATAATTTACATTGAACCATGTAAATAACATTGAAAGTGTTGCAAGTAATGTGAGATTTGAGTTTATGGCTTTCACCCGTAGAATGAAAGGTGTATTCATTACGGCCGTGTTCTATATAGGGGCAGGTGGTGCAGTTTTTACTTCTGCATCGAAAAGAACTGGGAGAATTACTATTACAAGGTATTTCAGTAAATTGGGGCCTAATAAGACCGTCTTCTTAAGCGCGTCAGACCGGGGAATGTCAGAGGCCTGCTGTATTTGAGTTTTGAGGAAATTTTTGTCGAAACTACGGTTAGCTAGGTAGTTTGTTAGTTCATTTGTGCGTTGTAAGTAACGCGGCGTAGTCGAAGGGCCAAGCTGTAAGGGATGGAGCGTTTGGTATCATCATGGGGGTGACAAAATGAAGTGAGAAGATGCTGATGTTTGTGGGTTTGTGGGTTTGGTGTAAAGATCTGTTTCTATGGAGCCATCCTTGATTGAAACCATGACTTTCATAACAAAAGCCTTTATAAGGGCGCTTATCACGATTTGGTGCACGTCTGCCACCACGCTAACCGGTTGGAGACCATTATCAGATGTGCTCCTTATTAAACAATCTTTAAGCTTGTAGTAATAATCTAGTATTAGTGAGGTGTGTTCAACTCCTGTTTTGTCATTGATGAGTTATTATAGTATTTTTTCAGCAATGAAGGTATCACATTAAAAGTATTTTGACCATTATTTATTAAAGACAGTTACGGAATACTGGAATCAATAGACTGTCTTGCCGGACGTACAAGCGGTAAACATTACCCTCTTTAATGCTTAGAAAACACAACAATACATGTTTTATAACGCACTCTTTGTCTGGGGTATCACTATAGTTTCTAGGTGAATAGCAAGGCAGTGAGTACACCTTATGACATTAAAACTACATGTAATGTTCTGTTATGCAAAAATTATTTTTTGGGATAATAGTACACTGTAATATAGTCTCCTTTGGTGGATACAAAGCAGTACAGAGCTGTGAGAAACAAGCAATTTACTCCTTTCGACCACTGCGTGTCGTCTTGGTGTCCACGAGTCAGAAAGTCACTACTATGCTGTTCACCAAGAGACCATGACGGTCACCCATCCCGGTATTTAAACCCCATTCAACTGAACAGGACTTAAATACAGTAGAAAAAACGGGAATCTGTGTTTTACACAATCGCATGATATCAAGGCCATTTGTGCCAGCTAGCCAGTCCACGACGACGTACAAATGCAGAAATCCTCATACCATCACAATTATTGATACCGGAGGGACACGCAAGACTAGTACTGGCACCATTACAATGTGTTTTCCTCCGTCGAACACAACAAATAGTCAAAATGAAGGTAGAAAATATTGTGCAAAAGAAGCCAACTCAATTGGAGACAACACATAACGTCTATCCTGCACATCATTTCCTATCGACCTCATTTTTTAAGAGGGGGGAGTTCTAGTCCGACGTGTCCCCTAGCTATCAATGGAAAAGACCCGCTATATTCCTACATACGAGAGCCGAATTGCTGATAAGTATATACTTCAAAAGGGGTTCCAATGAAGAAGACAAAACTCACTCTTTGACTGCTTAACTGAACAATGAACTCCCTCCTTCGTTGATTTTTTCTGGCATTTCCTGCTTTGATTTCTGGTCTTCTCGGGTACTTTGTTATCAATATGAAAGACAAAAAGACAAAGTTTTGATCAAATACTCAACAGACACTAAACACACTCAGGTGACACACCCTTGACACACCTCATCATGTAACGAAAGCAGTAGTCTTGCCTAAAACTTACATTTTGCAGCAGAATTGACAGAGGTTGTGTTTTCCTTTTCTGGATCGTTGGAACCTTTAAAAATGACAAAGCATGGCAAGTCTTAGCACCCATTTCAAATAGCGCTGATAAACAGTATTTATTGAAGTACTTTAAAATGACTCGCTTTCAATAACTGCGTGGCTCGCATGTTGATTCTCGGCTCATGTTGACTCGTGGCTCGCTTGCTGGCATATTATACACATTCCAAGGCGGGTGGTGAAGTAGAAGAAAAATGTTAATCTTGTATATAATATCAACAGTGATTACAAAAATAAAATTTAAATCCAAAGAAAACACAACACTGATTGCAAAGAATATGAATGAAAAGTTATTCAATACATATAGGTATATCATTTTAAGTTTAAAGATGAAGAGTTGCATAATACATAGATTCCAAGAAGAACAAGCTGAACCCGCACATCTTTATACCTCCAGTGCAAGAAGACTAAAAAAAGCTACTCACACCAAAATTCTATATTGCAGGTCAATGCCGGAGACAAGGCATTTTTCCAGATGAACCTATTAGTATCACAACTATACTGGTGGTAACATGTATTTTAAAATTACTTTGAAAAGGTTACATGTTCTTTTCAAATCTATGCCTAAGGGCGAGGAGAGAATGGTTACATATCATCAAGTTTGGGAAACAACAAAAAATAGGGACTGAAGGATCTTACCCTGTGCTGGCTTTCCCATGGAACTGTTAACACTTCGCTCAGCTGGATCTTTTGCGCACATTTTCCCAGATTTGGTTTCTTTGCTTCGAGCTGTACAAAATAACAATGCATTAACCTGCCTGCTCCCATAATCGACCATTTGGTAGAAAAGAACATTCCTTGCACATTGTTTCCCTCAACCATTGTTGCCACAGACACAGGATTTTGAAATTCCCTCACTTTTCCCTGACAAATGTAAAATTTCCCTGACCAACTAAATTTTAAAAGATCACAAATTAGTCCTGGTAATGGCCTCAAACCATTTATTTATGTTTTTGGAAAGTCACATGCAGAGTACAGTTTATTAACATAACATAGAAAACATCAGCTTCTCGTTCAATTCCTACCAATCCAACCAATTTCATGTCCTTAAAATGTCACAAACAATTGAAAATGTTAGAAAACAGGGAAAACAGAAGAAAACAAATTGTATGATTTCATTCAAAAACATCACTGAGTTGGCAATAAAGAAGTTAAGACTCTGAAAATTTAATTTTTCCCTGACTTCTCTCAAAGAACTAAATTTTCCCTGACTCAGAGTGAAATTTCCCGACTTTTCTTTAACCTTAAAGATTTTTTCCCCTGACCATTTCCTGACCGTAGCAACCACGTCAAATACTCAAATACTGCCTAAGCAAGATATCAAGCTAGCATGGCTATAAAATAATTGTCACGTCTTTATAATCATATACAGTGCGTTCATTTCAAATGGATCACTGGCGATGTCTGACTGCGGCGACATAAAACACTACTTTTAAATAATGTTAGCTATATTTTTGACAATGTAATTACAACTACATCGCATCGGAACAGGTAAGGGAGATACAAAATTTTAGTTCTTGAAAATGTAAAGAATTTTGTTGTTCTCCCGACCTATTAATAGGACGCATATTTTGGAGACAAAAACTCTTGCAACCCTAATTAAGTGATTGGCTTGATATGAATGTTCACTTTGGGGAAGCAGGTGTTGGTAGGGTGCAAAATTACCATCTCTGACTTCCTTACTTTTACCTCCAAACATAACCCCTATCACTATCAATAAATGTTTAAACAACATAATTGCAAAATACTTTGCTTATCATGTTTAGTCACTCTATTTCTGACAGTGCTAGTACTGGAGGAAAAGTCACCTGAGGTAGTTCCTTCAGCAGTCTCAGTTGAACTTTCAACATCATCCTCATCTTCATAATCTGTGTCATCGGATAGATCTGGTTCTGCAATGTCTGAAAGAAAAGTACAAAATCTAAATGAAGTTGGCTATGATGTAAACTAATAAGAACTAAATTTAAGCAAGTATACCAAGTTTTTGAAGGAGCTCTGCCATGACATTTTAAGTGAACAAACTGTGGCTTATTCTGTCTTGCAAACCTAATCTGTTTTGCAGCGGCAAACCGCTCCCGCTGTACGCACTAAAAGAGGTTTTGTCGTCTCAGTTTAGATAATTATTGCAATTTGAGCAGAAAGGAAATTGGGATTGACAAAGCAGAGTGTAGGACGTAATGGCTTTCCCATAGGTTCAGCCATCTCATCTTGTCAAAAATTAATTTTTCGTTGAGAACAAATCCTTTGATTCAATTCATTGTGATGCAAAGATGTTACCATTAGCAACGTTTTCTGCCACTGCTATGATTTAAGGACGTTCGCGCGAAATTTTTTCAACATTGATTTTCTTCTGAAACTTTTACCACTTTAAGATGATGAGTTAGTTATGTCAGAAATGTAAAAAAAATGGGGGGTCACCGACTTCGTTTTGGAAATCGGGCTTCGTTATCGAATAAGGCCAGTGTCTGTAAACCCAAATATATTGCAATTAAATCTTTGAAGTGAAATCTTCTCTGCCAAATATTGTTTAAGTGGCCTAATTAAGTGAATTTAGTCAACTGATGAGGTTCCCTTACAGATCAAGTTCGCATTTGGCGACCACAGTTTCACGCGCCTTGCAGCCGCAAGATGGCAGGATTTGATGTCCCGTGAGCAGAAACCTTGAAATTTTTTGAACTTCCCACATTGATTTTTTGTTCATTTTTGGACAACGTGGAGATAATTGTAAATAAGATCCGTTTCTGGAAAGAAAAATAGGGGTCACCGAACGTCCAAGACCGTTAAATCCAGGCAAAGCTATAGCAATGGCCTTTTGCCCTATCAGTTTTCATTTTATTACTTAGCTCGCGCGCTCGTGTATGACGTGGCGTGTGCATTTGCGTGCGCAGTAAGGATGCGCAGAAACAATTGGCGCGAACGTCCTTAAACAGGCCTTGAGAGCACCTGGCAGTTTTACAATAACTTTGTAGCATTGTATTTTTCTTACCATTTAGATTTATCTCTTGTAATGTTTTCCCCGCAAACTTTCTCGTTTCCCCTTGATCAACAGTGAGAAGTAGTTTGCTCACTTTGGCGATTTCTATTGTTGATTCGTGGAGCCGGTAAAAATCCCTATGAACACGAATGTCATGACCCAAATGCCTTGCAAGCCAGTCCACTTCTTTCTCTTCCATGGAGAGTACTTGGGAAATAGTAGCTATATACTTTCTCAGTTTTGTACTTGTTATATTGGCAGGGTTTAACAGAGGTGGTTGACATTGCATTGAAATATTTCTAAGGCAATCCCAGGCTCTCATGCACTGTAATGACTGCCTGTTTGGTCTGGCAAATACAAACGGATTCTTCTCAGGAATGGCCACAGCCTCTCTTGTCTTGATAAGAAGATCAATGCTCCTGGTCATCTCAGCGGTCAAAATAACTGGCACTTTTTTTCCCCTCTTGCCAATTATTTCAACCATGTCCAGCCTGTTCAAAAACAATTCACATTCTCCGTGACAGTAGGAAAGAAATTTACGGACATATTTAAATTATATTTAACCGTGTATATTCATTGACTGCATTTAATGGGGACTTTTGGGTTTTTTACTGTTTAACCCATTCACACCATAAATGCCCTCGGACCCCTTCCCCCCAATTGACGAAAAGACTCCCTTAACCCATTGACCCCTGAGAGTGACACTTATTTTTTGTAACAAAAGAAACAAGCTTTGGTCATTATTTGAAAGTAAAATGACGAAGAAAACATTGACCAGATGCAAAAATGCCCGCAAACAAATTATTCCTTTGCCTTGTGTTAATAAGCCCTAACTAGCCTCGTTTTACAGCCCAAATTCTTTCAATTTTACAGTGTTACTGGGGCTAGTTATGCCAATTAACACAAAGACAAAAGAATAATTTGTTGGCGGCCATTTTTGCATTCGGGCAATACAGTAGTTTAACGAAACTCCAGCTTAAAATGAATGCAACTTCAAGAATTCACTGAATTCGTTTGGGTCTTGAATCGTAACTTTTTAAGTTCCATTCATTTTAAGCCGGAGTAGCGTTAAACTATGTGGCTCAATTGTGAACTGTAATCTATCCAAGAAGGCAACACTAATTTGCAGCAAAACTTAACTACCGGTACATTGACTAAGACATGCTTCACACGTTACTTGCTTCACATGCTTCACATGTTACTGTACACGTAACAGTACTTGAAAAAGGAAGCATTGTAGGGGCGCATTAATAAACAATATGAATCAATGGAATCCTGACCTACATGTAACCTCTCGTACCTCTTCGACAATTCCTTTTCAAATTCACTTAGTGTTGACATAATTTCTGGATTGTTGACCTGGTTCCAGTCTGGTCGATTGAGGTAGCTTTTTAAGAGCATCCTAGAAGCTTCTCCTCCCCTCCTCTTGTTAAACATCACTAGTCTGGCTAGAGTAGCTTGAGCTAATTTACTCCAGGATTCCAACTGAGGTTGCCCTTCTTGAAGGACTTGCGCTGTCGACTGCATTATTGAAAGGACACTTTTCCTCAGTTTTTCAAGGTCTTCTGCAAGTGGCAGCAATTCCACCCTGTTAAACTTCTGTGTGCCAAGAGCGCGGAGGGAATGGTGTGAAACACGATGGCTCCACTCTGCTTCTATTAGTTTTTCAAAATTGTCGACATCTTCCAGTAGTGAGTCATCCTTCCTTCGCAATGCATGGCCCCGAAGGACGTTTACACACTTTTTAAGGGAATGGCCGATTTTCAAGGCCAATGATGGTGTAGCTACTTGATGCACACCGTCGTCAAATTGGAACTTTGAAAGGGCTTTCACAGCGCTCACCACAACATCAAATTCTTGAGGCTTGATAAAATCTGAAAGGTTGGCGTCAGCATTGAAACTTGTTTTGCGAAGTTGAAGCAAGAGTCTAGCAAGTTCTCTCATCTTTTGAGATACGAAGTTGTTTTGCTTTTCTCCATGTTTTTCAATGAGCAACACCCCAATTTCCTTGATGAGCCAATCATTTCTAGCAATGAGGGAGATTTGATCGCTTTTCATAGTCGCAAACAATTGACAAAGAATACTGTCACTATAAATGGCTGGAAATAACTGCAATCTTGCTTTTTCCTGAACTTTACGGTGCTTTGGAAATTCATCTCCTTCTGGTTTGAACTTGCACAATTTAACATGTTTCCACAATTCTTGACGCCTTATGAATCCAAGGCAATAATTGCAAGGAAGAAAATCTGAAGGACTACATTCTTTTCCAGAGGTGGGACGTCTAAAGACAATCAGCTCTCCTTTTCCCGTCTCCAAAACATTTAAATTGTGGTGATAGTTCCCTAATAACCGTAGTTTCTCAAGGTGTTTTTTCCTGGTTGGTGACCGCTTATTGAAGGAAAGGGCAATAGCAACATCTCTTTCAGTCTTGTGTTTGAGCTCATAATGCCTTGCAATTTTAGACACCAAAACGCCACAATAAAAGCATGCTTGCCTTTTGTCATACACTCTTGTGTTGGACTCATTTTTTTTGGCACATGGTACGGACACTAGTAAATTAAAAATGATGGATTCGCGGTTAACTGCGAGCACTATTCAAGGGGGGTGGCACTTAACTACAGAAGGCCAATGGTTGCAAAAAAAAGAAAGGTTGCATGTATGGTTCTATAAACTAACTTTTTCAATGGAAATCTGACATCACTTCAGTCAGAAGGCGTATGCGCAACTAGTCTTAGTTCTTTGCCGTGCGTTTCAGTGAAAAACAGATAAAAGCTCCCAGGAAATAAAATCATTTTTCGTAAACTGTAGCATGGAGTTTCTATTTGGACAAAAAATGGAACTGATATTTCGAAAAGTGTATCATAGGAGGACCTTATGACATCACAATTTTTTAAAGAAATCATTTCCTTTAAAATCCATGCTACACTTTTTGTGTTAGAATGTTCTCATGCTGTTGTGTTTAAAAGATGTGAAAAACATAGTTAACTTGCTAAGTGTTTAGGCATTTTCTGTTTTGGTCACGTGATTTACATTAATTGTAGCAAATATGGTTGTGAGTCGAACCATACAAAGGAATGTTAAATAGAACACACTTGGCAAAAAAAGGTTACTGTAGAGTTAAAGGGTTTGAGAAATGACTACTTGAAGGGGTCCATAGCAACCAACGGTTTGGTAGTTAAGAGCCACCCCCTTAATAGCGCTGAAATCCGTATGCCATCACAATATCACAAGACCGACATGATCAGGATACATTCTCTGTTGAATGCAACAAATAGTCAAACTGAACGTACACATGATAATACCGTGGAACCCCGCTCTACGGACACCCATATATAGCAGAGTTTCGTTTGTCCCCACGAAAAGATCATATATTTTCTCCAAATTTTACCCGCTTAATATGGACACCAGTTAATACGGACAACGGACAATTTCCTTTGTCCCGAGTCACAAACTCTCATATGTGGTCAACCCCGCTTTACGGACACTGGTTATGTGCGCACTGTCTATTTTCATTGTCACAATTATGTGCTAATCGTAGACATTGTACCTTATCAAATAATGAAAGATTTCTGCGAGTTTAGTATTATTTTCTTACTAACAAAACAGACGCAAACTATAGCGTGACATGTTTAATTTTGATCAGTTTGTCTTTCTCCCGGTGTTTGGCCCTTGAACTTTAGTCCTTTAATAAATTTTTCTGCCTCCTCTTACAGTTTCACTTTCTTGGCATTTCACTGTAGTCATTGCTTGTGGCCTTTTTCATCTCTGACAGCCTTGTCGTGTAAGCAACTTACGTTTCCTAGCCGAAATGTCTGCTGTAGTCTTTTAGATAGTTAAAACAAGTGTTCGAGACATTTTTCTGAAAGCCAGCCTAATACGGAAACGGACAAGATGGCATGTCCCCTGGGTGTCCGTATTAACTGGGTTCCACTGTATTGTGTAACACAAGCCAATCAATAGGAGACAGAATGTAACATCTATCCTGCACGTCATTTCCTACCAACCTCATTTTTTAAGAGGGGAGAGTTCTAGTCCGACATGTCCCCTAGCTATCAATGGAAAAGACTTGTTATATTCCTATATACGAGAGCCAAATTGCTGATAAGCAGTTCAAAAAGAGTTCCAATTAAGAAAACAAAACTCACTCTTTGACTGGTTAACTGAACAATGAACTCCCTCCTTTGTTGATTTTTTCTGACATTTCCTGGTTTGTTTTCTGGTCTTCTCGGGTACTTTGTTATCAATATGAAAGACACAAAGGCGAAGTTTTGATAAAAAAACTCAGCAGACACAAAACACACTCAGGTGACTCATGCTTTAAACACCTCAAGATAAAACGAAAGCAGTAGTCTTCACTCGCTCAGTGCCCGAAAAAAAATAAATCCAGGTTGTCCCTGTTTCAAAACCCAGGCAACCCAAAACCGTAAATTTGTTTGCGCTGACAAATCCTTGGTCGCCCGTTAGGAAACCCCTTAAGATTAAATTCACGCCTTTTTTAGACGCAGGTTGTTTACCATTTGCCAAAAATTCCCGGACAATCCGATAGGAATAAAATGGAACATAAACTAGCTTTTATATTATTACATCGTCTTAAAGTGAGAAATTTTGACTTTGCAAAAGAAAAGGTAACCCTTAGCAACAAAATACATCGTGAAAGAAAATTAATTTAGTAAAAATACATGTGGCATTCTGGCCCAGAGCACTCGCGGGATTTGACAGTCAACTTGCCCGCTACCTGCACTGTTTAGGGATTCCATCCCAATTCCCCCTAACACAGGAATCAAAAACGTGAAAAGACTAGAAAGTACCCGCTAAATATAGCGCAAGGTGAAGTCATTTTCAATATGGGTGCCAAAAAAATCACTGCTAAAATGGTGAATTTAGCTAAGTTAAAATCATCCTTTGTACCTGCTGAGTGTGACATATTGTCTTCATCGGAGGACGAGCCCGAAAACAAGCGTTTTCTTCTTTTCATATTCTGCTTGTAACCTGAAGTACAAAAAAGTTACGATAAAAGTTCTTCTGGTAAAAATAGCTACATGCAGATACTCAATACAGTATGTTATTCAGGCAGAGACTGAGTATTCAGAACTCGTTTTGATAAAAATTAAGAAACTAAATTCCTGTGGAATGCAATTAAGGAATGACATGAAAGTACTATAAATGTTTATCTAAGTCATTGCGTTTCATCTCCTTAAATCCTCTTCTATGTTGCACCTCTGTTCTTGTCACCAACAGGGTTTCCTTATGGCTTGAAGAGGGATGGGGGGGGGAGGGGGGGCGAGGAAGACGGTTATCCACCCAGAGCAATTTTATTGGCTTACGAGTGCCATTCGGTTTTGACTTTACTTTCCCGTACAAAACTTAAATGAGGTAAGCTCGAAAGCACGGTGAACGAGTTTCCCAAGTCAATGGGTTAACCCATCCACAACTCAAACACCCTAGGTGCCCCCCCACTCCCCACTGACGAGTAAAATCGTCTGAAGTTACCCCCTCCCCCACTCAATTGACAAGTAAAATCGTCTGGCGTTAGACAAGACAGAGTAAATCTGGACATAATTTGACTGAGTTTAACCCATTCACACCTCAAACTCCCTAGCACGCCCCACATTTACGAGTAAAATCGTCTGGCGTTAGAGTAAAACCTGGACATAGTTTGTATAAGTTTAACCCATTCACACCTCCAATGCACTAAGACGCCCCTCACACGGTATCGGAGTGCATTCATCTGTGACTAAGATGCAACAAAGTGCGGTTGTTTTCGCATTAAAGGGAAGGGGCGGGAACGTCTGCAACAGACTCGGTTGTTCCGAGTTTGGGGCCTCAAAACTAAACTTTAATATTGAAATAATTCAATCTATTAGCTTTAATATGATATACAGTTTGACTCTACAACAAATAGCAGCGCAACAATTTCCTTTTTCCTCGGACACCTCATTTTCCTTTACCAAGACCTATACGAACAACATGCAGAAATTTTTGTCGCAGTCTTCTTTGTGACTACTGCTGGATTTCATGCATTTAACGCTTAACTTACTTTTAGAACATTGAATGTCATCATTTTCATCTTCAATGACATTTTCCTCATCCGATTTAGGATCTGCAACGGCGAGGCAAACACTTAATTCTTTTGCAATAACAAATTGTTATGTTTTGTATAAACAAAATGTGCCAGTACATGCTGCCTTTCTTAAAAATAAATAAATAAATAAATAAATAATTATTATCTACTATTTAAGTATGAAATGTACAGAGAAATGATCTGTTCCAGTGCAGGAAACAAATCAAGTCAAACAAAAATGTTAGTTCTTAAAAAATTTAAAGATTTTAATTTGCTGTTGTCTTTACCTTCTAAAAGACTGCATAATTTAGTGACTTGATGGGAATGCTCACTTTTGGGAAGCAGGTAAAGGTGGAGTGCAACGTGACAATCTCTGTCTTCTTGCCTTTACCTCCAAACATAATTCCTTCACTTTCAGTAAATGCTCAATCAGTCAACATAATTGTTTAATACCTTGCTTATCACTTTAGTCACTCTATTTCTAATGGTGCTGGTATATCACGTGCATAACTGGAGGAAATGTCACCTGAGGTAGTTCCTTCTAAATCAGTAATCTCATTTGAACTTTTGTCACAATCCTCATATTCACAATCTGTGTCATCGGATAGGTCTGGTTCTGCGATATCTGAACAATAAGTTAGTCAGAAATATTAATATATTCATGACAACTAATGCTAAATTAGAATTCAGATTTAAGCAGGTGAAAGTTGTAAGTCAGATAGGAATGTAACCACCTATGACCTCCTCAGTTATCTATATGCCTTGTAACATAATTCCTTCTTTATCAGTAAACTCGTTCATCATAATTGTATGATACATGTACTGTCTTTGCTTGTGAGCAAGGAAAAAAGTCACCTGAGGTGGTTCCTTCAGCAATTTCAGTTGAACTGTCATCACTGTCATCATTCTTAAATTGTGTATTATCAGATAGATCTGGTTCTGCATTGCCTAAAGGGAAAGTACAAATCTAAATGGAAATGGATATCTTATAAACTGGAGCAACAAAATTTCAGCTAGATTTTACCAGATTTTGAAATGAGCTCTGTCAAGGCGCTGTCAATGTCCAAGCTGTCATCAATGACATCATCCACACTTGATGTTGCAGCACAATCAAATTTTTCAGAGTGAGCGTTGCTTCTTGAATTTGCCACAAATTCCTAAATAATAAGGCACTGTATTGACATGGAAATTTCATAAAACTTCTTCAGATGTTAATAGTGAAGTATATTTTTGGGAACATGCTGCAGTATGCGTGAAGTAATTGAGGTCAACATAATCAGGGTGCATAAATTTCAAAATATTAGCATGATGTGACCTCAGTCAATGGGCAGACATGAGTGACACGTAATGATCAGGGTTCTACATGTATCTACATGTAAAGGAAGATTCTACTCCTCAAATACAGTACAATGTACCTTCCCCAAAATGCCCAGCTTCCCCCCAAAAAATATTTTTAGTCATTACAGTATACAATGTATAAGTACAAGAAGGTCAGTGCACATGAAGTATTAAATTATTCCCTGGGGACTATATGACAAGGAACATGGAGTACTACAAACTCCTGGCCTTACAGCAGGCTCAGTTTTCGTACTGTACATTCTGTTTATGAGTTGTTAGCAAATATCAGCCCTAATTGTAACATTGTTAGAACGTGATCACGACTAAAAAATAAATAAAATACCATTGTAGCAAATTTCTCAAAATTGTGTCTAAAAATGCACCAGATTGCATCTCAGCGCATGTTCATTTCAAAAAAAATTTCCAGGGGGCATGCCCCCGGACCCATGAACGCAAAACGTAAGTTACATAACAATTGAAACTATTTACCACAAAATAATAAATAAAATAAGAACTGGACAAGTCACGATTCATTTTCCAATTTAAAAGGAGGCATTCATTTTCCATTTTATAATTTAAAAGGAGGCAGTGTGGCCCAGTGGTTAGGACGCTTGCCTTGAGATCCGGAGTTCCCGGGTTCAAGTCTCGTTCTGACCACTCGTTGAATTTGATCCTGGTAGTCCCTGGTGGCTATTTACAAGTGCAGCTGGGAAGTTGAAGCTGGTTAGCCTCCCGCCAGTTGGGATTCTTAACAGTTGTTGTTATTCTGTTCCGTCGTTTCGTTGTGTTTCATTCGCCCTGAAAAGCCCCTTTGGGGAGCGGTCAATTAAGCATGTATTGTATTGTATTGTAACAGAAACCCATAAGGGTTGAAACGTGTAACGCGCGTTCACAGCTTCCGAATATTCAGTGCTTTCTGATTGGTTGAATGTTTCAGTGCTAAGTACCATATTTGGAAACCCCTCGCTGTTGTTGCTCCAAAAATGGTACTTAGCAAATTGAATATTCGGAAGCTTGTTTCCCAGCACACAAGGGGCCGTTACACGTTTCAACCCTTATGGGTTTCTGATTGTAGTTAATGCGATTTTTGAGCGGAATTCGCGCCTTTTGTTGAAGCCATGCAGATTAAGTGTGAATAATTGTGTCATCCAATAGGCTTCTCTGGTAAGTAGTAATTACTGGTCTAAGTGTAATGGAGTTTGGAAGGATATAATTTGTTCGATGATGACAAAACTCATTTGAGAAATGTTGTGTTAGGAACTATTAAAATTCACTGCCAATTCACATGTTCTTCTATTGTTGAGCATAATTATTTCAGGCCTTCTGATATTGAGTGATGGTGCGATTTCGCACAATCCACCTCAAATCGCATCCGATCGCACAATTCACAAAAAATCCCATAATTCACAAAAGAACGCACAAAATTCATAAAGTAAAACATAAACCTGCATAAATACGATTTACCTTGTTACCTTCAATTTCGTAAATATTCGAAGTTCAAGGCATTATTTTGCATGTGGGGGGCCTGGTACGAGTCTCATTCTTAAAGAGTTGACAATTGGTGTAACACAAACACGCCCTTTGTTGAGATTACATATAGCAAATCTGTTCAGAAATATAATACTGAACACAAAAACAAAGTGTAAGAAGCTAGTCATAGCATACAGGAATATTAATAATTATTGATCATTCATTTGGCATGTTAAGCTGTGTCCTTTCAACTTTTAACGTGGTGCACCAATAGTGCAGAAGACCTCATTTTTTTTACTTGTCCCACCTAATGTCGATCAAGATTCATAATTATTGTTCCCTTATGTTCAAAATGTCTTTAGGGCAGTAAAAACGTGTTTTTTTTTATCCTGAAACCCTGAAAAACAAGCTTAAAATTGCTCAGAAAAAAATCGCATAATTGGCCTTTTTAATCGCATAATCTGCCCTGCAAATTTCGCACAATTTGCATTTCTTCATCGCATCCTATCAGAAGGCCTGATATTTGATTTATGGTTGCCGAATCTAATTTTAAACTCAGTTGATGCAGAACCCACATTTGTAGATCACATTTACAGCATGTTGCAACGTAAATTACATTTTAGGATGAACAGGACAAATTTTTGTCGGATAGGATATTGCAAGTAGTACACAAATCACACCTATTTTTATCACATTTAAAACAACCGCCCTTATTGACCGCCCGATAAGCAGCAGAGCTTGGTCGGAATTTAGATGGCACCAGAGCACCGGTTTCAAGCTACAGTACCTTATTTGGCTTTCTCATCGATTATGCCCATTGCTAAGTCCCCATAACTACATGCATTTTTCGGACCCATGGCCGCACCATGTTTTTGTACAAAATTTTGTTCAGAGAAATGGCAATTGTTGACCCGGAGACAAATTTCAACAGCCTGCGCTATGCAATCAGTAGAGGGAAATTTAGAAGATCTAGTATCAAGGGCCTTCCTAACAGTGGTAATACCCAAGTTGTTGTCAATGTTAGAAAACATTGACACCACATCCTAGGAAAAGAGCAGAGAACCTACCCTGAGGGAGAGGACCTTTTGCATGCAAGGCTTGTATCTTGTTATATATATATACTGAATCAACTACTTTTAACGGTTGATTTATTACTGAACAGATGCATCGCCAAATGAAATGGATTTTTTTATTATCGTAAAGAATAAACCAATTTCTGTTTGTTTTGGTCACGCATGACTGTGACTGCCCAAGTATTTTTTGTCATGTTTTTCATTTCACACCAGTTTGCTCGTCCTTGTTAATTTCATGCATTAAATAATGGTTACCACAAAAAATCTTTTGATTTCACTTTAATAATTAAAAGTGGTTAAGGGCACACAGTGCTCAAGTTGAAACAGGATGGGTTATGCCCAATTAAGTCAAGAGTCACCAGGTGATGGCATTTTCAAGTACAATTTTTGTGGGTGGTCCGATCCACCATCATCAGAGTTCTGTCTTAAGGATGTATTGTTTGGGGGAGAAGTTGGAGGACTCTGTTATTTTTGTTTTGAGCGTGCTGTTCATGGACCGTCAGCGGGGAATTTATTACAGTTGTGTTTAAGGGCCCCTCTTTGGGACTATGCTAGCCTTAATTATAGTCATTCAGAGGCCTTTTGCGGGGAATGTGTTGCGCTTGACCTATTGCATAACTTTTGTCACTTGCTTTACTCATACTTTGCTTTTACTCATATCTTTTTGTACTTCTTAATTAAGCTGCTTATGTAAGCCAGTACTTAATTTTGATACGCACAACCATGGTAAATAAATTTTAGTTTTTAGTTTTTAATGTTAGTCTGAGGAAGGCTGAACAGCTGAAAGGTCATTAAATCAAGTTGGACCAGTATGAAGTTTACGCCACTGTTTTCTTTCAGTATTTATCTATAAATTCATGTGGTGGTACTGCATCCTTTGGATCCTTCTGCTGTGAGTTCATTGTTGCGTAAACCTTCTTATTCTGCCTATATAATTATATAAGTATATGAGAGAAACCCTGACGATGCACACCCCAAATAATCATAAAATATTAAATCATACTTTTAACTTTTAACTGGCACACTCTAACCACGTAAATCACCTCTTTGAGGGCTGTGTTGCCAGCATGGTTGTCCTGGTGGTGTAGTGGTTATCACACCTCACTAGTAACAGGGGGACGTGAGTTCAAATCCTGCTCAGGGCAAATTTTCTTTCAAAACATTTATTCAGTTAAAAGTATGATTATTTGAAGAATCCTTCCTTGTCATCCGCTATGTTGACTACAGTCGTGTATCATTAACATGAGCCTTAATAGTTGGGTTTCAAGTGGAGTTATAGGCTCCCCTACCTTGTCACCTTGAAAGAAAATTTCCCGGTAGGCCAGCACCCTAACTACATAAATAACCTCTTCGAGGGCTGTGTTGACAGCAGGTTGTCCTGATGGTGTAGTGGTTATCACACCCGACTAGTAATGCGGGGATGTGAGTTCAAATCCACTCAGGGCAAATTTTCTTTCAAATTAACATTTATTCAGTTATATGTAATGTATAATTATGTATATCCGTATATAACTGTAAAAGCGCAACTCAATATGAGTAGATATGGATTTTAATACAGATGTTTCGTAGATCAACGAAAAGTTGACCCACTCCTCAGTTAATCTTCACACACAATGGAGCATCTTTAGACTTCATAGCAATATGATTGCGCGACATTGCAACATTAGACCGTTAAAACAAGAAACTTGAAAATTTTAAATATCAAAATCAGTGTCGACAAGTGGCTTGTGACGTGTTAGCAACACCATTAAAAGGAATGACCTTTATTTGAGCATGATAAAAGTTAAAGCTTAAGGTTTGCCACCTCTAAGCCAGAAAGAAATATCTTAGTGCATGCAACACGTGAAACATCACTCCGTGAAAATTTATCACAATACCAATGGTCTTGTATGTTTGCTTGGATCATGTTCCAATACCCTATAATTCAAATATTTTACCATTGACATATAGTTACACTGTACCTTGGCACTGCCAAATTCACCTTTGATGTCCTTTTGTTGTTGTTGGTTTTTGTAATCTTCGCCTTATGGGAAAAAAAAACAGAACTCAGTTAACGTGCTGTAAAAATGAGGATTCCAGCAACAATCAATTTCATTAATAATAAAATTGTTATTATTATTATTATTATTATTATTATTATTATTATTATTATTATTATTATTGTGAGGAGAGTTGAACATTAAACAGTTACCAGCAAATCGGAATAAATCGTTGTTCCTACACACCTTTCAGCAGGATAATTTGATTGAGCTACTTTTATTATTATACATATTTATTATATGGCTCTGTTTCAGTACGAGGACTGGGAACTACAACATTCACGAAAGGCTAAAACCACGGTCTAGATTTTCCCATCTAGACCAGCATCTAGATCGGTAATGTTTTGTGGTGAAAAGATGCAAACTAAAATGCAAAAATATTGAGTATTTTCTTCTACCAATATTTATTTATTGAGGTGCCAAACAGCATGATGAGAAAAGAGAGGATGACAAGCAAACTTTGACAGAATTAAGTTCACCTCATCGCCACTCATCGCCGTTCGCAAGCAAAATGTCAGTTAGTACAAACCAGTTACATTAAACGAATTAAATTGTTCTTGTTTGTCATATAATAAACATCTTATTAACCGAGCTTAGTCAGTCTGTATGGGAGAATCTTGACCTCGGTCGTGTGTACAGACCTCACTGTGTTCGGTCTGTACTCACAACCTCGCTCAAGATTCTCCCATACAGACCTCCTGCCCGGTTAATAAGAGCTAAATCTTAATTTTTATGACTGAGTTTAATTTAATTTAGTAAACTGATTTGTCTGCTTCATTTTAAGGGGTGGTAAATGTATTTACATTACTAAGAGTGTGCATTTAACAAAAAGTGGTCTGGTTATAGACCAATAATAAAACCAAAATGCAACATAATTATAATTAACCCTGCATTCACAGCATGTACTAAAACCTGAAACACTGAAACAAAACCACCAAAACCATTGAAACACCGGAACGAAACCAGCAAAACAACCGAAACACCAAACGAAACAATTGGACCACACAAAACAGCAATAAAAACTTGAACAAAACCATCCAAATTTCTTCAAAATCTTATTACAAGATCAACAAACAATACAAAATATAAATAATTATTGCAGTTCCATCATTTTTCTACAAAATCATCTTCCAAGCTAATCCATTTGAGGATTAATTCCCCTCTTAAGGGGCTATGTCACGCAAAATGATGTAATTTTATGACACCTAGAATGCCCAAAAAGAAAAATGAACCATTGCAATAACCACTTAAAACTGTTGAACAACATAAAAGAAATACACCAAAAGGAAAGAGAAGGATGGATGAGCACAAATGGACAAGACTGAATTTGGGTAATCTTGAAAAAAGTTGGCCCGACACTTTTCAAGTTTATGGAAAATCACCTGGATAAATTTCGTTTTTGCTCAGAATCATCTTGTTTGTGATGTAATGGTAATTTTAACAGTAAAGGAATTCCACATTACCATTTTCGAGTTTTAAACGCGTGATTAACTAAAGATTTCCTTGAAACACCCTAAAATAGCGCAACATAGCCCATTTAAGGAATAGCTTTCCTTGTTGTACATTGTGTACTTGTGCAGTGTAACTTGTTTCAGCACTTGGAATTTATTTACTTACAGGAATAAAGAAATTGCAAAAAGTACCTGTTAAAGGCTTATTACTGGATGAAGATTTAACATATTTCCCAACTGGTGGATAATTTTGTTTTTTCTGGTGATCTACAACATCTTCAGATCTGATGAATTAAGAACATGGTTTAATCATTATTAAGTACACTTCACAGAAGTTTAAGCACCAACTGCAAGGGAAGTGTTGGAATTTTAATTTAGGCAAGGTAACATACCTCCATCCCATGATTAATATTTCTCTGGCCATTTCTTGTCTAAACCTTGGTATGTCATCCTAAAAAATTGAGCATGTACAATAAAACTAATTAATGGCACATTTATTGTGACGGTTGCCTATGAATTTCCAATGTTAAAGGGCATGTATACGTAAACCCCAAACTTTTTTTTTCTGTTTACATAGTTAATAAGAACACACTTCTAGCATACCAGAAGTGCTATTCTCATTTGCAAGTGAGCGCGTTCTCACATAGAAAAGCCTGTTCGAAGTTTGAAGTGCCTGCCATTTTGATTGCAACATCTTTAGTGTGACGTAACTGGTAGAACCTTTGCCAACCAGAAGTTAAAACGTTTTCTCCAGGACTTTTCAAAAATGTGCAAGCAAACGGTGTGTTGAAATAAGTTTGGAGTAAATTTGTTCACGTTAAACAAGCCAATTTTGTATAACGGACAAAACAATCGATAATATGTAGTACTAACTTTACCCGGCCTCAACTGATTTGAGAGTCCCTCCTTGCAAGAAATGCAGGGCTTTAAAAAAAAAATTTGCTCCCAAGTGCTGTTCTGACAATTCAGCCAAATTGTCTTGCACAGACAATTAATACAGATATATTTTCCTTCACACGCAAAAGGCCTAGGGCAGCAAATTAAATGATTAAGCACAACTCTTGCATTAAATTTGGGGCTAAAACTCTAGGTCCCTTCAAATCCTTGATTTCCAAACTCAACAATTACTTGGCCCTCATAGACCAATTTTTTCAAGAAAAAAGCAGTTAAATTACAGCTATGGGAAATGGTGTGGAACACCGGCGTTGTATTTGCAGAATTGCACATCAGACAGCTAGCTATTATCAACCCTATTACACTGTGTATTTTTCTTTATACAGTATTTGCATAATAGAAGGAAGAGTTCAATATTACAGGAAGAAATAGTAGGCAATTTGAGGCAAGTTTTCTTTTTTTGTTTGTACTAAAACATCCCTTGTTTGCCTTTACTAAAAACAACCTATTCAAAATTCATTTGAAACTTAATTATCATTAACAAAATGGCATTCTCGCTCATTTCAAAAGTACTTGAAAAAAGTGTCTCAGATTAATTAACACAGAGAAAATATGTTACCGGTAATTAGGATTGCAAATGTTAAACTTTGAAAGCCATAACATGATATAAATTATTACAAACTCACAACAATGCTGGCATGTATTCTGTACAAACAGAGATACATGTCCATCGAGGTATGCAGATTGTATTGATTACATAAAAGAGTCTTTATCATGGTCCTTGAAATGCACCGTTCTCTTAGGTGAGAACCATATGATCTCTTGCTGGGTTGATGAGCAGATGTAAAAGTGCTCCAAGTAGTTTAACTCTACTTTCCAAGTAAAATGTCCAATAATCCAGAACACCATATTCAATGATTAATCTCATTCATAGCTAGGTAAATTATTAACACTCTAGGATGCCCCCCATTGACGAGTAAAACCTATTGGCATTAGACAGAGTAAAATCTATTAAGTTTCACTCTCTAGGGTCAATGTGTTGATTCTCTTGGAAAACACAGACATGTATTTCTTGCCCAGTTCTTAGGAAAATGTTCCCACATCAGGGGGAATAAGGGCATAAGAATAACAGAAACATTTTGCTGGAGGGAATAAAGCCATTTTGTGCAACGGAATAATGGAATAACGACTTACATTGTCTGGAATAAGTAAATTACAGCATTATTACTGCATGTCTTACCTGACTGAAAGACAAAGCTTTTTCAGATATAACATACTCCACGAACTACACAAGAGAAAAAATTCAGAAATATTATTCTCACTAAATTCTCCAATTGGTTAAGCTTCTTTAAAATATTCTTTACTGTATCTAAATAACTTTCATGACAAGTAATTTTATATAATCCCGACATAGTCAATCGAACATTTGGTAATCTAACCCAATCGAACCCAATTGCTTGATTGGTTTCGGTAATCGAACTTAATCGAACTCACAAAAAAAAATTGCCAATCGAACACAATCGAACTTTCAGTGATCAAACAGTTCAACAATCAAAAATAGTCGAAGTCAATCGAACATAATCGAGCACCTCAACTATCAGAAACACAAACCAGTCTCATCTGGTCTGAAACAAAGCGTTGCGGTCAAATAAATTATTCATTGGCTTCTCTTTCAAACACGAGTACAACAGGCAAGATGTCAGACAGAGCAGAGGTGAAACTTACTAATCTGGAAGCGGTGGTAAGGGGCTACATTTTTGTACCACTGGTGGTGCTGTTTCGCCGTCCGTGTTGGGGATAAATTTGTTGACAAGCAGAAAAGAGGAGATGGGGGTCCGGCTCTGAGCTATAGGGTACGTACCTGACGATGACCATGGCCAGCTTTAGTTCATTGAAACATGTTAATATCTCTCACACTTGCTCCTCTAGTTAAAACTCAGTTAAAGAGTGAATTCCTTCCAATTCTACTAAGAGTTAATGCTTATCAATTTTGTATACCATTTTGTTTTTCTGGCGAACAAAATCAAACCAATCGCGTCAATTGAGTTCAATTGGGTTCGGTAATCGAACTCACAAAAAAAGTTCCAGTTTGATTATGTTCAATTGCCGAACCAATTGAACTCCAATCGAAAGATTGAGTTCGATTAGGTTCGATTGGTTTTTGGTTCGGTTTCGTTAGATTGACTACGCCGGGTATAATGCAATTACCAAGTACAGCTGTACACGCAGTACATATGTCAATCTACTTGTGTTGTCGGTGATTTCATGGTAGCAAAATACCCCCTTATTTATTCCACCCTTGATATAGAGGGAAATGATATTCTGCTAAAATCAAAGGAAACTGACTATCCTCAGATCTTGAAAAGTATGTTAACTCTTTCCCACTCTAGGCAACCAACATTAGCAAGTAAAATCATGTGGCAATTTAGACACAAAAAATGCACACTTCGGCATAATGACTGGTAATTTGGGCTAAAAGGCCTCACTGGCTCCCTTGTGAGTTACAATTTCCTCAGTAATAATAATTATAATAACTTTTACCTACCTTCAGTGAAAAAATTCCACAATCAAATGCATTGCACTGCTTTGGGGTTTCTTTTACAATACAATGCTTCCAGTCATGGGGAATCCATTCTTTTCCCCAAAACTTGTATACCCTGTTAGCGAAGTTTCTGTGAAAATCATTACATATTAATAACAATAATTTAATAAGTATCCTTGGAAAAGGGGAAACAGAAAAAACATACAGTGTACATGTACTGTCTTTTTGCACTTTCCAATGTAATAGTGACAATGGATTAACAACTGACAAGCCATTGCTCAAAAGAACTTACATCTCTTAATTGGCAATAAAATACTTATAAATTGCAAAGTTTGTAGAGGAGCTCAGGCATGCAAAGAACACCAGCGAAGTACCATGGGCAAGATTTTATGGGAAATCTATCAATGCAAGAAATCTTGGTTATGACATCAAAGTATAAAGCCCACCCATACAGACTGTCAGGGTAGAGGTGGGGAGGAAAGGAAAGGAACTTTATTAAAGTGTCTAGTCGTTCTAGCACTGGAGCAGTAATTGGGGACACTGTAAACTGAAATTAACAATTAACACAAATCAAATCAAATTTTGGTTTTTGAGGAGAGGGGAAACCGGAGTACCCAAAGTACCTGGAGAACCCAGAGAAAACCTCTCAGCCTCACGGGGAGGGGAGTGTTCAGGCAATTTTCCTTGGCGGGAAATCGCATGGCAGTGTTGCACTTGGCAACCTGCATTTTTCTGGTAGGAAATCATATTGATTGTTATCGGTTTTCTAAGGCGATTTTATGATCAATCAAAGCCACTTTACCCAAACGACTTGTGTTGGTTCTATAGATTTAATCTTGAGGAAAACGAAAGACAATAGATATTACATGTATGCCAACAGGTAACAGCAGAAGACAGGGTTTATGTGACGAGTAAGGGGAAAGAGAGCGGCAGCGAGCAACAATGAACAGGCAAAGAGCTAGCGAAGAGGAGCACCTCAGGAAGCAAGTTAGGGCTAGCGAACAGAGGCAAAATTGTAGCGAAGAATGTTGTGAAGTGGCACAGGAACGAGACAGACATAGGAGGAAAAATTGTAGCGAAGAACGTCACCCAGCTGGCACGAGAGAGGGCTAGGATAAACAAGTAAAGGAAACCAATGTAAATGAGAAATTCAGAGGCAGGCGGAGCGGCAGGATAACAACAACTTGTTTACAGAAGGGAGTATGCTAACTGCAAGATTTGTATTCCATTTCCTTTTGGTGCAATAATATTTGCAAGATCCCTGTTGTAATTTACTGCTCGCTCAAATTCCTTGCTGTCAAATTTTGTCAAATACATGTACGTGTCCAGTCTATTAGTCTGTCAAGCAGTCAAAACAACTGGAGTTGCTTAATGTCCCGCAGTTCTCCGATATCTTCAACTTCATTGCGCCTGTGACCAAAGGAAGTTATTCTGTTTTAGGTTGATTTTCACTAACAGTTCAGTTTCTATATGTTACAGTTTGTAAACCTGGAATGTGTCTATTTTGTTTTAAGTACATGTACATGAAGAACACATAATACAGATTTCGATCACATTGCCTGTTGACAGAGATAATGCAGTTTGCTTGTTACCATTGCGAGAAAAAATATCATTTATTTTGCGAGAGAAAATACAATTTAAAAGACTGTTTTTTGTTCTTGTGATTCAGTTAACTTACCAGAGATATGGTTTTTAAATCTGTGGATTGATACATTCTTTGACTGTATAAAGCCGGTTACACACAAGCAAGTTTTCCTTGACAAGTGTACTTGCTGGCTTTTGAACAAGTGCACTAGTGAAGGAAAAATTTGACAAGTTTTTCTTTACACATGCACCGGCAAATAAAACTTGATATTAAAATCAAACTAGTCGAGAAAAAACTTCCTCGTGAGTTAAACCGACTTAACTGTAGTAAATAATAATTATATAAATGACTGAAAACAGATACTTAATAATTCAGGAGCTCCACTTTCAGGCTTGGCTAAATCTACAAATTAGATTAAAGTGGAATTTATTGGGACAATTGTCAACATTTTTCCTTCTGGTATGTAATTGGTGATCACAGTTGTAAGAAACAGTCTTCATGATCTCTTGAAGGCATATTACATGCATGAACCAAGTATATGGGAAAGCAAGTTGATTATCATTAAAGTGAGGCTTTAATTTACATTTAGAAACAAGACAATTATACCAGATATTACCAACAAGTTACAAGTACACATCAGGGGCCGGTTGCTGGAAGCCTGCTTAGCGCTAACCGTTGATTGAGAGGATGTAACAAAACCTATAGGTTTCCATGGTATTTAACGCTGGTTAGCGTTAACAATGCTTTGAGCAACCCGGGCCTGGTGCACTTAAAACATACTTGATTGCATGGAAGTGGCCAGTTACTTTATCATCATTACCGTCAGCATTGTCAATGGAATCATAAAGGCACATTGTCTTGGTGACCAGGTTAACAATCTGAACAGAACACACTTCATTTAGTCAGGGCTTCTAATAGGTGGCGGAAAAAAAGTCAAATTTCGCGGGATTTTCAAAGACTAATTCACCAAAAAAATGGCGGATGGTTTGGAAATTTTCAGAGGAAACCTCCAATAATATACAAAAGGGGTAAATCCCTTAAAGACATGCTTGTGAGAGCAAAAATATAGCTTCTTTAGGCTCAAACACGAGGCAACCACAAAAGCCACAGTGAAGGAGTCCTTGCAGGCCTGTCATTGACTTCCTATCAGAAAGACGCTAACATCATTTTGACATGAAAATCCTTAACTATTGACATAAAAACCATCCACATTTCTTTTCGCTAGGCTCTAAAGAAGATTTCTGTGTAATTTTTTTGTTGATTTCAACTAAATTCCCTTTGTTTTTCCTCCCTAGTGAACTGCCATTCGCAGTCTCGCTCACTCTCCCTTGAAGGCTACTGCGCACGGGAAATGTGCTATTCATCACGGCCACTACCCAGTTTTTCGCAACATTAATCTATTCTCTAGACTAAGAAGTCGCCTGGTAGTTTTGGGATGTTGTCACGAGGTTTTGAGATAAGTTTTCAAGTTTGCAGCAAGTAAACAGCCCCAACAGCCAAAATTATTCTCGAATATGTTGGTAAGATTTCTTAGCGAATTTCGTGTTATTCCACGTGTTTTTGTGAATTTCGTGCGATTTCGCGCATTTACCTAAATTTGGCCGCTCAGCGACCGTGCGAAATATCAGAAGCCCTGGTTAGTGTCTTTTTTCTGTCAATTTGAAATTAACCCATCTTTTGTAAAGTAAATGCAGATGTGAAAAGTAAAACACATGCAATACATTCTAATATAAATTAAACTTACAATAACTGTCCAATGAGCTTGGTGATTTACAGGAATGACCCACTTCTCTTTCTCCAATAAATTGACCTTGAACAGAAGTGACACTTCATACTGTAAGCAAATTTGTGACTAAGTCCAAAGTGAAGTTTGTATCAACAAAGTTGAGCATTCATTCAAAGTTTTAGCATTCTTTTGAATAGGACGATCGCTTTAATTTAGTTAATCTACACCATTGCACAGAAATCCAGCCACTGAATTGAGGACTGTTCTTTTAAAATGTGCATAGACGCAAACATAAAACATGTCTCTATTTACTTAGTATACATGTAATGCATGCCAAAACGACAGGTATATCAAATGACCTTAAAATTACTTAAGACCATGCGGTTCTTTTTTTGATGAGGAGTATACAAATCCGACCATTTTGTGTTTAAACAAAAAAACAACATTATACACTACCTACATTATATATAGACTGAATTATTTCACCAAACTCAGTGTACACATAGTGATACCAGAATTATTTTCCAGAAAAGTATATGGAGAACCTCAAGTTTTCCAGTTTAATTTAAAACGTTGTGGGTGTACGTGGTATCATCAAAGCAGAGCACTCATTAGTCTTGAATTTTGCAAAGAGTGAGATGCTTGCTGAAAATCGCGCCCAAAACGCGGGTGTCCTGTGTTTCTTGTACCGAAGGCGCCAACAAATTATAATTTGCACTTCTTGGGCAAATTGCTGGAAATGCACCGTAGAGTCCGCCATTTTGGTTTTTGCATGCTGCTTGCTAAGAGAGCCCACATTATTATGGTCAGCCTGAGTTAACATTTCAGCTTGTACTTCATGTATTAACAATTATTGAAAGTCCTGAAGAAACAAGAAAATAGGTCCGCAATGCGTACTTGGGGTCTTATGCTTAGTTTAACTCCATTCAGCCCACCATGCGTCCATGCGTGATTGGTTGAAAATTTGCCATAACAATGCAGCAGTGAAATGGGTTCCTTCAGTATTTACATCGATGACTTGCCGCTAATCTTTCTCTTATTGCCATTTGCACAGTTTAGACAACTTTTGGTGCACACTACAGCATCTCTATCAGCTATTTACTAGTAACAGAAGTACTACAATGGCTAAAAAACAAGCATGGCACTGTCATTTATTCATATGATCTTATAAATGATC
>NC_090875.1:319923-327423 GCF_036669935.1 Montipora foliosa | reverse complement strand
ATTCAAATTAGCGCCTTCTTGAGCACTCTCCAAAAGATAACTATGTTCCACAAGGATGCTTTCTGTTATAGAAAATGAATTAAATCACTTTGGTTCTGGTCCATATAATATTCACCTTAGAATACAAAGAAAGTTTTCCGTTATACATGTACATGTATTAAAGACCTACAGTAAAACAATATTATTACATCCTTCATGTAATTAAAGACTGCAATCAGCTAAAAAGAAAAAGACTCAGGTGTACAGCAACAAGCACAAGTTAGAATACTGTTATTCACTAGTATCCATTTAACCCATTCCCAATTTAAGTGTCCCCACAAATCACCGAGTAAAATCGTCTGGGCTTTAAGCCTGAGTAAAATCCATTAAGTCTGTCTCACTTCTAGCAGTTCATCATGGGTTAATGGGGATCGACATACATAAAAAAAAGAGCACAAAACGCGCTGATAATGGGGACATAAAAATTAATGTAAAAAGAGTTTAACCCATTCCCAACTTAAGTGTCCCCATAAATCACCAAGTAAAATCGTCTGGGCTTTAAGCCTGAGTAAAATCCCACTGAGTAAAGTCTCACTTCTAGGAGTTCATCATGGGTTAATGGGGACATACATACAAAAAAGAGCACAAAATGCGCTGATAATGGGGACATAAAATATAAAGAGAGTTTTCCATTATAAGACCTACATCAAACCAATTACATGCAAACTATGTAGACAATTAGCTAAAAAGAGAAAGACCAGTCACCAGTGTAAGCATCAAGTACAATAATACGTACTGGTATCCAATAACCCATTCATACCGTCCTACAGTGCACTGCTCCTGTCAATTGCTGAGTACACGTAAAATAATCTGGCGTTATATATAGCCAGAGTAAAATCTTAACCCTCACTTCTATAAGGGGCGTTACTAAACACCTGGAATGGAACGGAATGGAACGGAATATACCGGAATAAACAAAAATAAAGCGGAATATACCGGAATGAACCAAAATATGCCGGAACAAGGCAGAATGACTCTGGAATAAAACCGAATGACACCAGAATGAGACGGAATAAACAAGAATGGTACCGGAATATACCGGAACGAGGTGGAATGACAACAGAATAAGGCAGAATAAGGCAGAATAAACCAGAAGGACACCAGAATCAAGCTGATGAGCGTGGACCGGGATGACAAGGAACAAAAAGTAATTTTTATCATTCCATGCAGACAGTGAATGAATAATTGTTGCAGAATAGAGAGACTGACAAAAAAACAGTTTACATTAAAGGGGAAGTACCAAGGCTTGCCGAACGAGTCACGATATGTTCTCACAATCCTTCATGTAAATATGTTATCAACGATCAATCTTTTTTCTGTGCTTCTGACTTCTATCTTCAAACAAGGAAACAGTGCGTTCAGGTTCGATGGCATTATTGACAACAATCGAGAAGAGAAAAAGAGGCTTCCGGCCATTTGCGCGAATCTATTTCCGTATATCTCCATCACGTGAGGGTCGTGGGAAGTAGGCAAGCAGCAACAGTAATTAGTTTCTGGTTCGCTGAACTTGATTATGATTGGTCAATACACAATTGACCTGTCAGAATGAAATCAAAATGTTCACGGGTTTTCTGACTCGCACAGTGAAAACCACCTCCGAGATCCATAGACAAAAACAATTAGAATGACATTCTGTTTCTCTTGCTACTGTTACTGTCTGTACTTGACACGACAGATATACCTGTCAAATTTTTCTCGTGATCAAAGTGTTCCAAATGTTACAAAAGGCAAAAACACATGCAATTCCCTTTTAGGGAATCACATGACACAACAAAAACTGACTGAAACAAACGAAAATCCGTTAGCGCTAACTAAAACACCAAATGTTGGCATTTTCAGGTTCATTCCAGTTAATATTCCGCTTTATTTGGGTGTCATTCCGCCTCATTCCTGTGTCATTCCGGCTCGTTCCGGTATATTCCGGTACCATTCTTGTTCATTTCGTTTCATTCCGGTGTTATTCCGGTATTATTCCGTTCCGTTCCATTCCGTTTATAAAAAATTAGTAACGCCCTTCTAGAAGTGAAAGGAATTGGGTTAATATGAAAACATTAAATTAATAAATTTACAGTAATTGTTAACTTAAAGTGTAAAAAGTGAAAGATGAGATTTCCAGTGTGAGCGGTGAAATTATCTTCCCATGTTCCCATAAAGTAACTTAAATTCACTTCCATCAGGTAATGGTTGAATGGTTTACTGTGAATGAGTGTCATGTCCCAGGACTTCTAAATAAAATTATTAACTACATGTATGTGCATGAATTTTGTAAAAAATCATTACATTCCTGAAAGATAAGGGAGCAAATGTTCAATTCAAGTTTATTGCTTAAATTTTATACGTGGATCCAGAGTGTGTGCACTGGTATATTGTTCATCCTCAGTGTAAAAATCTGTGAAACTCATGGATAATGTTCAAAAAACCAGACAAAAATAACTTGAAATAATAGAAATTTACCAGTGAGTTACTTAAGACATTCACTATTCTTACTCATGAACACATAAAAACTGCTATAATTTAATCCATTAAAAGACATTTCATTACCTTCAGCATGCAGGTTGCGCCACGGAAGGTCTTTCACTCCATAGTCATAGCGTAATTCCTCACCAATCATGATATCCCGCAGTGCATAAAGTGCAAGATAAATCAATGGTCCCTCTTTAATTTTTCTCATCGCACAATTGCAATTGGGTTTGTTTGGAAATGCATCATTAACAAGTCTTCCAAGTCCACTTGAGAATGTGGCATCAACACTGGAAAATAATTGCATGTTCATTTCTTTTTTTAATTTTTAAGGAATTAGTTGCTCTTATTCCTTCAAATTTGTACTGTAATTTAATACTTTTGCTTTAACTAAACTGAAGAACTGTATTCTTACAAGTACTTAAGAATAAAACAAAGATAATATAATAATTATTTCAGTAAATCACCATTCGCGTTACATCCGCTTAAAGCCGCCATTGCCGTTTAATTAAGTATTCTACAATGTCTACCGAATAAATTCTATGTCTTTCTACTGCCCCCTGAAACCTTCTAAAGATATGTGGAGAGGGCAGACTGGCAACACAGACAATCTTTAGCAGGGGAGTGATAGGAAAGACTCTATTAAATGTGCAACTTTTCTGATTTCCGACACAGGAAAATGAACATAAAATGGATAAATGCTACTCAGATTCCAACTGGACTGCCATATATGGCAGCCCAGTAATAATACTAATTATTAGATTTGGCAAGCATCACAGAACTATTGTCAGTAATATATTCCACTAGTTGTCCTCAAATAATATTTACACACAAGCTCAAAGCATATGTATCATTATAGTAACTAAATAAATGTCCATATAGTATGTGAAAACATTTTCCACCCAGGCATTTTTTACAGACCATTTTTAGAACCACTTAATTTGCAATGCCAGAGAAGATGTTAAATTACGGCAAATTAATTAAAAGTGGCATTCCTCCTGCCTTCTTTAAAATTGCTGGTATTGTCCAATTATTCCCAAACATCCTTTATTAGCTTTTCACAGAACTCATAAAAGTTGAGTTGAACAAAGTTTATTTGTAAGTATTTAATTTGAATTAACAAAAAAAAAACTATGTTGTAGAGTACCAGTTATTGGCAGATCAATAAAATTGAGAACTTTTTTCATGTGGGGAAAATATCTAAGCAGCGAAATGTCTTACCAAAATCTCTTTGAACCTTCCTTAAAAAAAAAAGGAAACTTCCTAAATCTTCATCATAAGATTGTTCCCGTGAAGAGCCTTCATCTTGTGAGATAAGTTCTCCTTTGTATTCCAGCAGAAACTGACCCTTTGAAAATTCCTTAGTTGTGAACACTCCTCTCCCTAAATTAAAAGGTATCAAAAAACGTATTACCGCAGCACCCTAACAAGCATTTGAAATACATAACTCAGGGTACATCGCTCTAATGACACCTTTAATAGGGCTCATGCAGTGTCAAAGAGTAGGAAGGGCATCGGGACATGGAGGCACAGAATGAATTTTCCAGAAAAGGAATTAAATGGTATCATTTGTGAAACGTATTTGAAAGGTAAGAGGCAACTTAATTGTTGAAGATCAAAAGCCTTTTATTTCCCTCATTCTAATTTTCCCAATCTTTGAGTCTGGTGCATGTACAGTTGTCCCATACCATAGCCAAATCGTATCATCACTAAACAAAACAGGAAGTAATGAGGAACTAAATGCGCAGTTACTAAAACAAGGAATGATCTAAAATGATCTAAACTGACCTAAAATGAGCTACAACGGTATCTATAAAATGACATAAAATGACCTACTCATTTTAGATACTGTACAGTTGTTGTTGAGCTACGTAACAGTAGCTCATTTTAGGTCACGTTAGATCATTTTTAATAGATACCGCTGTGGCTCATTTAGGTCATTCCTGGTTTTTGTTAACTACAAACTAAATGATGTCCAAAGCCTCTTAATATCACTATCCAAAATCATTATATTATACAGATTGAATGAAGATTAGGCAACTTTTAGTTTTCTGTTAAAAATTCAATTTGTTGAGGAAACTTTGAAGTTCAGGAATAATAAATTTATTAATCAAAGGTATCAGAGAAATAGGGAAAAGGGAATTATAGACAACAATTTCCTCAGTCAGCACCTGTCAACACAATTAACACCAACAAACAGCTTTGTTGATATGTATAATACATGCAGTTTTTCACAATTTTTTTCCTGGTTAAATTTTTTTAAAACTAGTTCAATTTTAATTTCCCTTTGTTTCACATATTATAATAATGAGTATTAGACAAAGAAAAATTAAAATTGAGCTGGTTTGAAAAATTGTAAACCAATAAAAAACTTCAACAACAACTGTCAACATAGCAAAAGTAGTCTGCTGAGAGGACATGTCCTTTACTGATAATGAATGTTAAACTGATTGAAATTGTCTATTTGGGTTTTGAATTGTTAAGGGTCTTTAATATTGACATGAATGCTTTTCTAACTTATAAAAACAAGGTGGCATGACAGGGTGAAGGATGCCCATGTCATTGCTACATGTATGTTGGAAACTATTTTTGTGAGATTAGTTAATGTAGTTGTCAGTAAGTGCCAACAAGTAAAATTGAATAAATTAATGGAAAGGAGATTATATGAAAGAATTCTCACTAACCAGTACAGTTCTAAGCAATTAATCCCAGAATTCCCTTGTGAAATTCCCAACTTTTCCCACATATGCAAATACGCCAAGCCTGAGAAGCTTGGAGTTCTCAGTAATTTCTAGAAATTGACGAATATGGTCTCTCAACGGGTTTGGAATTCCTAGGAATTCCAAGTTATGCCATTAAAAGAACTCAGTGAGTTGGAACTCTCGGGAATTTGATGGGACAGCAGGGAAAGGTCCTTTACAGCAGACAAAAATGCAAGCAGCCATTTTCTTTATAGTTCTGTCTGGTTTATCTGAAATGTGTCCACATGTGCATACACTTCTATTTCTCAGTTACTTCAAGCTATTCTTCTTGATTTTTCTGACCTCGTTGAAGAACATTCCAGCTATTGCCCAAAATTCAGTCTAATTCCAAGTTTTTCCTCATTTATTCCAAGATATTCCAAGAAATTCCCAGAAATTCCTAGTAATTTAATAAAGCTAATTTGCACAACTTGAAATTCCTTCTGTGGAATCCCAAGTCTGAATTTACCGTGATGTCATATTTGATGAAACGTTAGAATTTGTCACTTAGAAAGACATATATCTATTGAAAAATACTACTTCAATAATATAAAGCTACTCAAAAAAACCTGGCATCATGGTTTGTCCAGTCTTACTTGAGTAGGAAACTTAAATACTTACTTACATGTACTTCTACTTACTTTCAAACAGAACAGAACATAAAATTTTGAGACAAATTTACAAATTTATATTTGTTACCCACAACTACCTAGCGTGGCCACAACATACATAGTAGAACAGGCTTGATAAAGGAAAAAAAACAGTCATGACAGAGCTTTACTGGCTGTCAGTAAAGCACAAAAATGGGAAGAGAGGGATTCCAATAAAGTGAAGAGCTGCAGAAAATCAAGAAAAAGGATATAGTAATTAATGCCTGGTGTGCACCTCCCCTGTGAGAGCCCTAAAACTCATTTATACTAGGTTAAGAAACTATCACTGCGTTTATTTGGTTTTAAGCCAAATGGGCCGTGTAATTTAGGCTTATTTAAAATGCACCAACTAGAATAATTCAAATAGTACATGTTGCAATTGGTTAATAGCTGTTTACCCATTGACTCCTACAGGTGTAGGGGTTCCCCCATTGACGAGTAACTCCGTCTGATGTTACGAAGTATGGCCTGTTTAAGGGTGAATGGTTAATATTAATAATTATACATGTTTTAGAGCCAGTGAACAAACAGTTTTTGGGTGTTATTTTTCAACGACACACTGGCTTACAAATGGGAAAGAGAAAAGACATATTCCATGTTGTATTTGCCAATACATTTGCCTTTAATCTCTGCATTTGTCTGTGTTTGCTTGTCCTGAAGTAATTATGATTTTACAAAAGGAATAAAACTTTAACTAATAACTACTTGGTTTGCACAGGCCCATACAAACCCGATGTCCGACGTTTGGCTGACTGAAGACTGCAGACTGACTCTAAATCAACAATTATTGAAAGCTCACCAATTTTAAAACGGGGTTCTTAGACCTTGAATAATGTTTATCAGCAACTATTTGAAATGGGTACTTATACTTAAATGATGTGCTATTTGTAGGCAGTCTGCAGTCTGGAAATGTCCATCACACCTAGACAACCTCAGTGAGCTTAGAAATTTCTTGGGGCAGGTACAAACCTGTAGTCTGGGTTTTGTATGATCTTCTCTCAATTCTTCCAAACCACCGGAGTTTATACTGAGTCCGTGCCACACAGTACAAATGTACTTCATGTGTTTCCTTGTTAAACGTAACTGTATGAAGTTACAGACTATGTATACAGGAAAGTCACACATTTGAATTGCCAAGAGAGGCATTCATGTGTTTAACGAAGTCTTGAAATGCCCAAGTCTGCAGTTTTGACCATGTGTCTGCAGGTTTCAAATCCTCTTCCATTCTTTTACTACTGGCTTAAGTATTCACAATTGTATGCCCTAGAGCATACAATTGTGATAATCGCCTTTTAAGACTCAACATGTAATATAAATGCCTTCTCACCAATAAAGTTATTGATGAAATCTCTCTTCAAAGCCTTCTTGGTCAATGCCTTCCGTGAGATATCTTGGCACAAGTTGTTTCTTTCTGAGGAAGAAGAGGTCATAATGAAGTCAGCGTTGAACACCTACGTGCATACACTGAAGTGAAGTGAAGTGAAGTGAATTGAAGTTATTTATCTTTCCTAAGGACTTTGCAGGACTAATTTGCAATGCTTTGTGGGTGACTTTGGCCAGACTGATTATTAGCAGTTTAACAATTTATTTAGAAAGTGAGATACGCCCCC
>NC_090875.1:302500-305000 GCF_036669935.1 Montipora foliosa | reverse complement strand
AAGGCCGAGGCTATCAGGGATAACGTTTAGGGGCGCTTTCCACTTCAATGGTGGGAAGTAAAAAAGAACAGCCCTTTCCACTAGAAATTTCTTTGAATTAAAATAATAATAATAATAGTAATAAATGGAAGCACTGGTGCCACTAGCATAATGCCCGATTCCTTGTTACTAATTGTAGAATCCAGGCTCTTACACACTTGCCTTGTTTCATTTGGCTATGAAATTAAGTCTTGCTGTTCCTTTTTATAAAAAAGTGTCATCTGTAGTGATGGATAGCGCCTCTAAAAACATTATTTACGGCTAAAAACAATACCATCCATTAACAACGCTTTGCTCCACCAATTGCTCTTGACTGCATATATTTGGTTTATCCAAAAAATGCAGGATGAAAGGAAAAATTTTAAATTACTCACAATACGCTACAATTTGCGACACAACTCAGTGGACCATTTTTAGGCCGTGCTTAAAAACTACCACATTAATTACCTACACCCTCTCCTGCATTCAATGCTGCACAAGCATAGAAAACAGACTCATTTATCAGGCGAAAGTGGACCAAAGTAAAATCTATTCAGAAATGCAAAGTGTGGGCTTGTGCCAGAGATTGTAGGCGAATCTTTCGTTCAGACAATATTCCGTTCTACGTTATCGTCCGGAAAGTACACGCATTATTCCATACACAAACTAAAACACGATCTATATTGCATAACTTATAAATATACGAAAAAGATTATAAACTTTATTTCAATTTTCCCCTCCACATCAACCCAACGAGAGAACGGCAGGAATACTGGTCACTTCTTTAGGAACACAGCAAACTTCTTTAATATTGAATAAACTTCATACCGGTTCACTTAGGTAATCATCAAGGTTGTCTCTCAAGGCAATTACGTTTAAATCATTTTAACTAAACACAGGTGTTCGCTTGTAGCGAGTATGCTAAAACGTTAAATAACTTGTATTTGCGGATTGTGGCGGGAACTCGCCGAAACTAGGATACATGACTTTTTGTATATTCATCAAATGAATGTTCATTTTCTCAGTTACAATCCTTGTATGGATTTCCGATCCGTTTTTTTTTTCGTAAAGATGGAAGTTTACTTTCTATGGATAACATTATCGTTGTTGCATCTTATGGTGAAACTCGTTGAGCACTACATGAGGGGGACATTGGGGTGTAATAGAAACCGCAAAACCGAAGAAAAAATCATTCAAAACCGCAAAACCGCAAAAAAATTCGGCCAAAACCGAAAACCGCATACAAAACCGTCAGAAAACCGATACAATGGCGGTAAGTGCGGCATACAGAGCAAACTACATTAACACTTTATTTCATCAAAGTACTTGTGAATGTCATGGACTTGTCTAAGGCCTTCATATCTTTTAGTATCTGCTAAAATCATAGGCTTTATTTCTGCCGCTCTCTCGAGCCCGGACTTTGTGGGCTCATTTGCCCTTAAGGTAATTCCTTGGTATTGCATTGCGCATTCCTACTGCGAACGATTTTCGCCTCATTAGCGCGCGCACATGAGCACGTGCGCGTACAAAACGTAAGAGATTTCCCTCAAACTAAGCCCGATAGCGAAATAGCCGCTCCTTTTCCCTCAAACGAGCAGGGTGACCCCCGATTTTTTTTTCAGGTATTTGCTAAGAACAGCCTAATAAAGAACATATTGGAAGAAGAAAAAAAGTTTGATAGTAGAACATGAATTTTTTTTGGAAAACAGTTCCGTACTGAGTGTATTTTACCCAAGGCGAGGACTTCAAGCTAACCACGGAACTGTCCCAAAAAGTGCACTATTCCCACAACCAGGCAATCAAAAACGGCGTAAATGAAGCAATACTGCTTATGTGAATAAAAGAAGTTTTATTTTCAAAATAAAATTTTGTGTCTTTGAAGTAATCAAGACTTAATTCTGTGTGAAGGTGATTCGAATTTTTAACGCGCAAACAGTGAAAATACCCCATTTCAAGAGCCTGCTGACGCGTAAACAAGCACGGTGACCCCATTTTTTTATTGCATTTTTTTAATGTTCATATCATGAATGTTAATTATGCCAAATTTCCAAAAAAGTTTGATAGTAGAACAATTTCAAGGGAATTACCTTAAAGCAGCTGGTAATGAAGCCAAGTTAAGTTAGGAGAATTTGCACAGAAGTCCTCTCTAAAATTGCAATTTTGCAATTGCAAAAAGCTATAGCTCAGGAAACTTCAATCAAAACTCTCTAATTGAACATTTCTATTTGATAACTAAGACCTGACAGTGCGGAGATTCGAATGGAATGTTTAATCTTGGTCTACTGATATGCGATTGCATTGAGGAAGCTAACCGGTACTGTTTGTTCCTTGTTTTACATGGTAGCAGGAACTTGCTCAAAGGTTAAATGTGGTAATAAACAGATGCTTACTTAAAACAAGAGTGGAATATTGAACCTCACCGCCCCCGGGGGGAAGACTTCCATATAACAAGGGGAGGGATGCTCGTCGGAAATTTTACATT
>NC_090875.1:285000-297500 GCF_036669935.1 Montipora foliosa | reverse complement strand
CAGAGTTGTTTGTGTAAATTTAGGGATTGACGCGAAATCATGAATTATAGTTTACCCTGGAGTTATCTTATAAGAATCACGAATCTTTGTTTTAACTGACTCGGCAATAATGTCTGACAAGAAAATGAAGAAAACCAAGAAATGAAGAATACATTAACACCCGAATGAGTTGCAATTGCCTCAGAATAGATAAAAACGTGATTCTGTCAACTTTTTAATGCGAATAAACTCGCCCTTTCTTCATTATTACCTATTATCGATGTAAAGTTATTCACCCCGTTATTCACTTAATTTTTCTGTCATATTATGTTCGCGACACCTATTGTGCGCGTCATTTTCATTTCACGAAATGCAAGTGTCGCGAAAATTTCACATTAACCACTTGATAAGCGTGTATTGTTTTATTCTTTTTGGTCAAAATGTTGTATGAAAGAGAAAGAGTAGACCGATACAATGGAAGACAAACTGCGAAAATGCACTGAAAGAGCAGGTTTATCAACATTTGGGACTTTTACATCACTTCTGACTCCTGAAGGGAGGTTCACATCACATACACTGGAAGTGTCATTGTTCTTCATAGCTTGTAATATAATATAACATTTCGGCTCCGCACTTTGGGCGCTTCAGTTGACCTTTCAGGCATGGCAGATTCTAGCTCCTCTAGTGATAGCGAGAGACCCGGATCTCCCTCTATAGCACGAACTGGACCGAAATCGTCGAGAACCTTTGTATGGTTAAGGGAACTTCCTAAAGCAATCCCACGTGGAAGGCCTTGGGATGAACTAAATCGCGAGGGAAGGGTGAAGGAGATGGAGTTCGGGAAGCAATTCACCGAGCGTCATATGAGGGACAAAATAAAAGAGCATTTCCCCGAGTTGGCACAAGCTGGCTTCACAAGGTAAGCAACATTTATAGAAAACATTACGATTGTGCCGCAAGATGAAACATTCTCGCTTCGATTGATGTAACAAAGCTGTATTAAAGATTCTTCTCCGGATCACAATTCTCATAAGGGTAGAAAATTATACAGCTCGTCAATGCAAAATAAGTGTAATTAAAGCAAACCTTAAGCAATAAATGTTGAAGATGTCCGATGAATAAAGGCACACTTGTGGGTAATAATTTCTCGGTTTGACCAAAAAATATCTGTCAGTGCCTGGAATAGTCATATTCTCGCACTCTTTGAGCTTCACGAGGCGGAGGGAGTGGATCACAGCGAGGGCGGAGCGCGACCGCACGCATGTGGCGCAAAGAAAAATCAACCAAATACAAAAATTAAAACAATTTTGAAGATGACTCGTCAAAACTTCCATTTGTTTCTTGCACTATAATTTGTTGCATTCCTGTTTAAATTTCCTCCACGTGTTTGGAAAATATCAAGCAGAACCAAATATAATTGAGAGCAAGTACAGGACCTTAACAATCAATTTTATTTTATTATTGATGCAAATATGGCCTTTCAAATTGAAGTGTTATACAAAGCACACTAACAAAAGGGAGCAGACTATGAAACACCAAAATTTTAAGCTGCTGGGGTAAAAAGCATGACTTAACCTATAATTTGCAGTTTTATGGCATACAAAATTTAGTGACTCGCTAAACCTCAAGATAAAGTCCATTCATTGCACATGAATTTGCAAAAAAAAAAGGATAAAAAATGTGGTATTCAGCCAGTGTGGCTCACAGGATTTCATTGTTAAGTGCTCCGTTTTGGCACAGTTCAGCTACTAACTAAAAAGCAGCCACTACAACAAGATACATGCGTTTGCTGCTAAGGCTAAAGCACCCAAATGTGATATCCACGTGCTCTGCTACCTACAATCTTGGACAAAACGTGTTGCGTCAGACTTTTATAACACTCTTAAATCTCTTAAGCATACCCTTTTTCCTATTTCCCCTTATCCAAAGTTGTAAAAAAAAAAGAAGTGCCATATATAGTGTAGACCAGATTGCAGTTTAGGTATCATTGACTGACAGGACGCACGGGGTAGGATAAGTTACTAAACTATGTTACAAGAGATTATATTGCACTTATTGATGTCTAACAGTTTTGTCCACGATTGTAGATGTAATAGGTTGCTAGCTGAAATTTGTTCTTTGGAGAGCCTTCACTTTGTTTACAAATATATCACTTAATTATTGTCAAAACCCCATTTACTATTGTCCTAGAGTTGTTAATATATGGTATTTCACAAGGACTTAATGTTTTAAGGGATGTAAAGAATAAAATTAACAGACTTAAGCCGAAAAGGGGCATGTTCTTATCTACAGGCCTTCTGATATTGCGCGATGGTGCGATTTTGCACAATCGACCTCAAATTGCATTCAATCGCATAATTCACAAAAAAACGCACAACATTCATAAAATAAAACACAAATCAACAAGTCTGGTAGGAATTCCTGCATATATACACCATTTAAAAGATGATTTACATTGGAAAAAGGATAAAAAAAACTTTAGCACCTTCGATTTCATAAACATTCAAAGTTTTTGCATGTCGGGGGCCTGGTATGAGTCTCATTCTTTAACACGCCCTTTGTTCAGATAAGCCAATGCGAATGGCTGATAATTTATATACACATTACTGGAATGATGACATAATTGCCTTCTCTATTCAAATTGAAGTATAGAGCAGAAAACCTCATTTTTTAAAATTTATCCCAACTAATGTCGACCAAGATGCATAATTACTGTTCCTTTGCGTTCAAAATGTCTTTAGGCCAGCAAAATAAAAAGATTTTCTTTTCCTGAAATCTTACAAAACACGCTTAAAAGAGCTCAGAAAAAATCGCATAATTGGCATAATGTCAATCCGAAAGAAAATTTTGCTCACTTTTTTTTGTTTATTTATTTTTATTTTCACTGTTAAGTTCTAATCACAGTCTGCCCTGCAAATTTCGCTTTTTTTCATCGCACCCTATCAGAAGGCCTTTATCTAGGCAATTTGGGGTGTTCAGCTCTCACTTGTCAGCTTTCATAAAACAAAGCTAATCAAGCTCCCAAAAATATTATCCTGGTCGCCTGAGCCACCTGGTCACTACCAGAGCACAGCCCTGCACAGAAATCAGAGAAGAGCACCATGAAATTTTTGAGAGTCTGCTTCACAAACAGTGGTGCAACCATTTTCAACATAAGGTTAACTTATTGTATCTTAATTTACATTCTCACAATGCTTCAGAAGCTTCCTTGCCTGTTGTGTGGTTAACTTTCACCAAGAGTGTTTCCCCACAACACAATTTCATTTTCTTCTTTCCCTTTTTCTCCTGACAGAATACGCCTGTACAAATGTGGAAGCAGGGGTAGCATCTTGAAGAAGGTGGCCAAAAATGTTCCAGATGCAGCACAATTGTTGCAAAAATTCAAAGGAGGCACATCCAAAAGGGTCTACATCATTCTGAAGAATGATGATGAGAATGGAGGTGTGACATGTAAAACTCCTTCTTTTCCTTCAGTTCTATATCTTCCTGTATGCAAATAATTATCTGTCTGAATTAAAGTGTTGAGTCTTGTACCCGGCCCACTTTTTCAAACCACAGGGTCACTCAATAACAACTGACACCTGTAGTTGAAATTTACATACCAGAGACAAGTACCTCATGTTGCCAGCTGAGTGGTACAATTCCCAGCAACAGTGTGCAGAATCTTAGTGTTTCAATTACTTTCATTTTCACAGAGAGGCCCAACTCTGGAAATGAAGCAGCAGCTTCACCTGCCACACAAGGAAGGCCAAATGGAGTTGTACCTAGAGATGCTGGTAAGTAAACATGCAGTCAAGAAATCTGCCTCCACTCACAGTATGCAAAGTCGTAATGTTTTTATCAATTTCATTTTCACAGAGAGGTATAACTGTGGAAATCATACAGGATCAGCATCTGCCACACATAGACGGCCAAATGCAGTTGTACCTAGAGATGCTGGTATGCAAACATTTAGGGAAGACATCTCTCGCCACTTGCATTCCCATTTTATCCCTAAAAAAGAACCTACAAAAAACACAACAGAAGAAAAAACCGCAATTAATTCTATAAGCACAGAAGGGCATGAACAATTATACAGAAACAATCCATGATCTGTACTGCAAAGGTGAAGCATTTGATAGACAACCTCTTTGCTAGGACATTTTTAATTTGCAATGCAGTCTTTCTTTCCATTAAGTCTAAAATTGATTGTTTTGCATCGGGATCAACAAGATCTTCCACAGCTAGCAATGAATTATATGTGTAATGTTTGTTACCCGGGTTGCAATAGTCAATAATTTAAGAATGTTCAAAATAATAAACTCAGACCTTGTGTATCAATACCTGAAGAAGAAACCAATTTTTCACTTCTAATTAATATTAAAGTACTTTGCAAATAGGAGGAAGAGTAGTTTTCAGGCCTTAATCAAAAGATGAACATTTCTTCTACCAGCTGCAACAAGACAATATTTAATGGCCCTAAGTCAGTCCACTAGTACACAGCAGATGGGCAATGGTAAGTTTTATTAGGAGACATGCTAGAGTATAATGTAAATTAGCCTCAAAACTAGGATTGTGAATGGCTTGCCAAAAAAAAAAAAATTGCTCTGAGAAAACTAAACCAATATTGCATATTTTCTACTGTATGTTTACAAAATGGGTGTAACAAGGCCTAATTTTGCCAAAGATGCACAATAAAACAAGGAAAATGAAGAAATATTGTATGACAAGATTTACTCAAAAGTAATATTATTTACGAATGCAAGTTAGGAAAAAGATGAATTTTTAGCTTTATTTTGATCAATATTAGAGCTTGCTCTAGACCAACTACTGTCGATTTCTTGCAAGGTGAGCACTTTTCACACTTCCATTATCACTATTTTAACCATATATAGGATTTACAACCCGTGGCTATTACTTTTGGCAGGCTTTTCCCTTCTCTATTTGTGAGCACTTGAAGTAGTTGAAGTTTCTATATTCCCTTCATATCTTTTCTGTTTTTGCTACATAAATTAAAATTCGCATGAACTCTTAAAATGTGGGCTCGTTATATTCATAGTGTTCTCTTAAATTCCCATCAGACTCAAACATGCCGAACATGGAAGATGGTAAGCAACATCTGTATTCTAGCAGTCATCATCACAATACATATCTTTTCAGCCTTCTCACAAACCAGCCCGTCAACGGCTCAATGAACCACCTCCTGAGAAAGTTTCACCATCTCCTTCGAGTCAGAAAATGTCTTATTTTTACTATGACGAGATGAGACAGAAAAAAAAAGACACCACAATTTTAGCTCTAAAGTAAAGGCACTGTAGTGATATAATGGCTTGAAAAAATGCTTTATTTGACGTACAAATTCGTTTCCCCAATATTTTTTTGGCGTTGTATTAGTTACCATGCAAGTGTCAATTCCACATATGACATTTTGTCCCTTTAAATCCCCCAGATTGCACTAAATTGCATCTGTGAGTGTCTAAATTTCAAAAATTCCCCAGGGGAACATGGCTAGCTTGTGCGCTTTGGGCACTCGTTTTGGCACCAAAACCGTCTCCACTTTCCTTATAACCTGCTCCCCAAAAACATTTTGAGAAGGCTGATCTTTTCCCATGCAATTTAAAAAACCTAGAAAAGACTATTATAATCATTGTGAATATCACCAATAAGAAGTAACATGCATGCTGAACGTTACCTCTAGTTGTCTGTATCACTAAGTCAATGAGCTAATTTGTTCAAAGTGGTGTTGTAGGGGGGAAAACTAACAGATACATGTGTGGTAATTGGTAGGCTCTAAAAAATAATTGCTGTATCAACCACTTTTGTAGGAAAAGATTTTAACATTACATGCTAATTTAGACAAGACTCTGAAATATTACTGTAAAATCCACTAATGAATGAACTAACTGATTCCTATTGGGAAACATCTACCCACCCTTGTTTATTGTTCTTCTCATGAATTTGATATGGTATCTATGAACCAGTACATTACTATCTTGCTGCAGTCAATAAGTTTAGAAAAATAACGAAGGAGTGCAAATAAAATCTGTTGAGTTCTTACTCTGCTGAGCCATTCAACCTAAATTTTCACTTAGGCTAGGTTTGGAAGTATACATGCCATATCTGCTCATGATCTGTTAATGAATATTTCAACAGATGCTAGTTTACTACAGAGTCTGTTTCAAGAAGAGGTGATAGATGTAGACCTTATTCAAGGTAAGACCTTTAAAATTAGCTCCGCAGATTGCTATGTTACTAAAACTACAATTACACGTAAGCCATGAGTCAATCTCAGAGTTGTTAGGAAACTTCTTTCTTGTGTTCTTCGTAGGCTGTTTATTTATCTTGAACAGAGTGCCCCTAACTTTCATATAAAAATCATGTCTAATACCCAGGGCAGATGCTATAATTTTTACCACAAAGTGTTGATATCTCACCACTCTTGATTAATGTCAATGTATATTTCAACAGATCTTGACTTGTCTGCCAGTACGCACATAGAAGTGGTAGATTTGGACCAGAGTCATGGTAGGACCTTAGAATTAGTCCCTGCAATGCAGCCTTAAGGGGGGTGGCTATTAACTACCAATCCGTTGCCATAGACCCCTTCAAATAGTCATTTCTCAAATTCCTTTAACTCTACAGAAATCCTTTTTGCCAAATATGTTCTATCTAACATTCCTTTGTATGATTCGACTCACAACCAAATTTGGTCAATCACATGACCAAAACAGAAAATGCCTAAAAACTCAGCGAGTTAACCCTGTTGTTCTCATTTTCTTAACGCAACAGTATGAAAACATTCTAACACAAAATCTGTAGCTTGGATTTTAAAAGAAATTATTTCAAAACATTATCGCAATCTTTTTGTAAAGCTCTTTGACTAAAAGCTTCCTTAGCAGCCATTGTCTTTCTGTGGTTAAGTGCCACCCCCCGTAGACTAAACAAAACAATTTACTGTGTCATCAATAGTTTGATCATGTTATTCAATGACAAAGGAACTTCGCCAAAGGATAATAATGGCAAAATTCTTTGCACTTTTCTTTGGATCCTTAACAATGCAAAAAGTGTATAAAATTCTCCTGTCAAAAGATTATACTGTTTTTAACTTTTACATGTTCAAAATTATCTCGATTGGGTGAATGCGAAGCCTGTAAAATAACGGTTGGCTCTTTTTTCAGATGTGTACCACCCATATCGCAACCGCCTTCCCCCCCCCCCCCCCAAAATAACCTATTACTAGAAATAGAGTGTACTTTAAAAAAACTGGGCTTACTACTTCTTAGGGGGGCATGGATATTACTTCTTTTAATAATCTACACAAAAGTAATAAAATGTTCTGCATTTATAAATGTGTCATTCATTACTCAGTATGGCAAGGATATACCTGTACATCATCTGCAACAGAAACTGGAGCTGTAACTGCATCCACTTATACCGAAGGTACACAGTGTGAGTTAGGTACTACATGTATTCACCGAAGTGGAGTTGGCTAGTGGTGGATATTTGCCGAGTCACAGGGTGACAACGTAAATATCCACTGCTTGCCGCAACACTTAGGTCAATAGTTCTTGTAGTATATTCTAAAACAGTGTGATAATGTACATGTAGCATAAAACTGATTATTTTAAACTCAATTCCAATCAACAAATATTATTTATTTTTTGGACGTGTATTTTCTTGGAGGTAAATACTCCTTACTATACCATGTTCTGGTAATCAGGGTGTGCGCACAACATCCACTGTTTTAGAAGATGCTATTGTAGGAACTGAGGTAACTACAATACTTGCGAAGAAAAGAGAATAACATACATTAAGTTAACCAAAAGCATCAGTTTGCTCCTTTGACCCTGCCATAGAAGGATCATTCTAATTTGCTGTTGCACCCCACTCTTTAATATGTTGAGTTTACATTCCAAAATCCCACAATTTTTATAGCATTTTGAATCTTTACACTGCCGACTGCCTACCATATCACTACCTTTCAAATGTGCATAGTTCTTTCCATGCTTGTTACCTTTTTTTTTTAGGTATTCTTGGCACACCCTTCTACAGCGAAGGCACCAAAGGTAAAGTACCGGTAATGTATGGTCCGTACACACTATCATGTACTGTGTAAATTATGTCAATTCTAAAGAGTTGTAATTCATGGCCTTTTTCTTCATATTATGTGGATGCTGCTGTCAAGTTAAAGTTTTAGTGTTACTGATATTTTGAAATACTACAGTTTGTTATTGGTTTCAAAATGACTTCTCATTAATATATCAAGGCCATAAATTATCAGACTCGTGCTAATTAAAGTGCAAGATGTGTTTTTGCATAGTCAGCCAAAGTGATGCCGGTATATATGTGTTACCTGCAACTTCATAGAAACAAATATTCATTAACGATGGTATATGAAATGAATCATATATGAACTGCGGATATGAATTCTTCAGGCTTCTCTACGCAATTGCAAAAATTGCTCTCATAACTGCGAAGATCATAGCTTCACTTGAAATATTCATTAACAATTATTGGATGAGGTTGAGCATGTTAGCGATAATTATCGAGGCCAAAGTTTGTGTTATCTGCCAAAGCCGAAGGCTGAGGTGGATAACACAAACTGAGGCCTTGATAATTATCGCTAACATTAAAAAACCGAATTCAATAATTGTTTTATTATGCATATTCCTGAGCTGAGCTCTGCCATGACAAAACTGATCAAACTGCTGGTTAGTGTGTTAGGTGACGTCACTTCTGCATGCAAAAAACTATTGTCTGTAGGTATGACGTCAATTCTACATATATAAAATCTATTGTTTGTAGGTATGACGTAAGAGAAACAGAGCAAGCAGGAATTAGCTGCGTGCTTATAGCCAATCAAAATCGAGCTGATGACACCAATGTATAATAATAAGCATTAATTGTCCTCATTACACGTTTATTGCCAAGTTATTCTGTAGTCCTCAAAACGTATTAGCAGCTTTAATTATTGTAAGTCTATTTATTTTTTTATTGCTACAGTAGGAAATGGAAAGTTAAGGCTAAACTAATCTTTTCTTCTTTTCTTATGAATTACATCTTTAATATAGTTGGGACAGTGAAAGAAGACCTGTCGCCCCAAGGGTTGGGAGGTAAGAGAAACTTTAAATCACCCAAACCACACAAAGCTTTTGAGTGATAATTTAATATACATGTAAATGTAAGGTCTTTATGGAGGAAAAATCATGACTGGAATTTGCTTTCGTTGTTTATCCTAAAGACAGTTCCAACTTACCTTCACGAACCGACGAAGTGATACGTGTGGAACAACGACTTCTGGCTGCCAGCAAGGAAGAGGATACATTCTTACCGTGTTTTCTGGTGGACTCTTTCCACAAAGTAAAGATCAAACGCCCAAAGGTTGATGGTAACTGAAGCAAAGGAGGCAGGGGAGGGGAGAGGAATGGAAACAAATGAAGGGAACTGGGCATTCCTCAAACGCTTCCCCACCATCCCCACTCCCCCTCCCTACCTGTGTTTGTGCCTGCCAAATCGCCAATTGAATTGGTTCTGGTTTTTGCGTAAGCTGCAGCACCACATATTAAACAGTTACATTTGGTTATATTTAAGAAATGGTAAGCGTGCAGCGTGCAGCGTGCAACTATCGAGTTATGGACGCGTAAGAGTCGCACGAGGCGATAGCCGAGACTCTAGCTTCTTGAGTGCTTAGCAAGCCTCCCAAGTGCGTCCATAACTCGATAGTTGCATGCTGCACGCTTACCATTTCTTTTATAACATAATCGTGAACACCACTCCTGCGTGTTTCGCTTGTATTTCCATAAATCAAGTTTGGTCAACAGACGATGTCAACACAACTTTACTTTTTAAAGACAATTTGAATTAAGAAGACAAAATGATGAACAAACAGTTTTCCCAGTCAAAAATTTTATTGGAATCAACAATAATTTGCTCTTAGGAGATAAAACATTTAGATTTTCTTGCGAGCGTCGACACAAACACACTGTCTTTGCATATGCTTCGCTTCTGTTGAAAACGATCAAGCTATCGCAAACAGCACGACTTTTCGAATCCAAAAAAAACGACGTTACACTATTTTAACTCAAATGGCCGATGAAATAAATCTCAAAAAGAAAATCGACATTCCAAATCACCATTTACCTTCCTGTAGCATCTTCCCTGGTCTCATAAAATCCATTTCAATTCTGCGATTTGGCTTGAATATTTAAGCAGAGTTTAGATTGTGTTTTGAAAATCAAAGCAGTACAAACATGAAACGCTCTTTCGTCGCTTTAAGACCTTCAATCCTCCTTTTCCGCTGCTGATTAATCTTTCTATTTTGAGCTCTGTAGAGGTTCACCCCTATTCTAAGAGGAGGAAAATATGTCTTGGAAAGTTAGGACTGATGTGCTCGTGACGGCATTTTCTTCTTAAGTTAGATCGCACGTCAGCTGTCGTCAGTGAGCGTGCACCCATGGGCAAATAGTAAATGATCAATCGGCCAATCAGAGCGCACGTTATATCCAAGTTATGTTATAAATCAATACAGTTGCAACAGTATTCACTACATGTACGGTTCTGTTTTCAATACACTACAATCGCAAACAAACTAGACCCCGCCTTCAATGCATTCGTTTTTTTAAAACAATAATTGAACTTACGTTTTGCTATTACTCGTGTAATGATAGAAGGCTTAATTGCCGGCTTTGAATCCCGCAAAGAGATATTCGCTATTTTGCCAAAACAAACCGACTTAAATGCTTAACGAAACAAATAAATAACTAAAAATAGAACAAAACCGATAAACGTTGGTTGATGGGGGAAAGTTAGTAAAAGGCATAAAGAAGTAAGTATATTTTAAAAAAGCATCAGATATTCTTTAACAATGTGTATTGCTGGCAGGCACGCGAAATCAGCAAGCCGATGGGGGTAATCCTTCTAAACCCGACAAAGGAAAACATGACCATCAGAGAAGGCATTGTAAGGTAGGCATGTGTCACACATAACAATGCAAAAATATGCAGTTGTTACCTAACATTTTTGAATAGACTGTTCTTTTATTGAGTAAGATAAGAGGACTAGTTTGAGGACTGTTTGTTGTCTTTTCTTTTCTTTTTCCCTTTAAATTCACGCATGCGCAATAACACCGGAAAACACATTTTGTGGGAAAATGCAGTCCATTATCCCAGGGTCTTTCTGGGCGCTCATCCGCTGACCAAGAAGCCCGAGGACTCTGGGTACGAGATTGGCTTCTGTTCGGAACATTATACAATAATTGCAGACATCTATCTGGTTATTCAACAATTATTCGCCGAAGGCGAAGTGATTATCGGTGAATACTCACCGAGACGAAGTCCAGGTAAATATTCACCAATAATCACTTCGCCTGAGGCGAATAATTGTTTTAGTATAAATACACAGGCCAAAAATGAGGGAAAAACAAACCTTTTCAATGCGAAATCATCTTCACTTACAGTGGCCATTTTGTCAGTCAAGGTGATTATCGGCTGATAATCCGAGATAGCGAGCCAATGAGAGTGCGCGATTTTGTATAATCACCTGTGTATTTATACTAAGTATAATTATTAAATGTTTATGAAAATCCAGCGCAAACATGCAAAGTTATGCTTATGAATGGGCAAAGGAGCATAAATTTTAGCGTCAGTAACATTTCATTGATCATTTGCAGGGCTCTCAGATGGCTGAATAGCCAGAATCAGCAGTGGTTGTTCTGGGTTGCGGAAACATCATCACTAAATGGTAGATTAGGTAAATGTTAATTTCACGCTATTATACATATTGCCTGGAATCAGTATCCACAGTGCTGACAACGCAAACAGTACTTAGACACTCCTTATAACTATCATCAATAATTGCATGATTTCTCCTCCTTGAAGTTTGCAGCATGTTTAGTGTGCAAAACACTGAGGACTCCATGCTGTTTCTCCAGCCATCCACGACATGGAAGCCAACGCTGGTGAAGCAACTTCATGGTATGTTGTAAAATTTAAATTTCCTTTCGAGATCGTTCTCTTGTTAAAAAGAAGAATGCATTGCTTTAAGACCTTAAATTAAGCATACAAGTGAATACGCTGAACCTCGTAGCGTCTTCAGTGTCTAATTATAAAGTCAAACACGAGGAAATTTTGCGGCAATGTTTCTCTGTTCTTGATAACCAGCCTCTAGGAAATTCAGATTCAACAAAAATTTCTACAACCAAACCTTTTTTTTTTATGATTGTCGGCGCAAAGGTACATGTAGAATCGACCATTATGTGCCAGTTTATGAGTGATAATCGATTTATTTGTGTAATTGAAAGTATGTATTTGCGATTTTATTTTTTAAGAATGTAGCAAACGGGAAGACAAGTCAGTTTATAGTTTAATTGTTTATTAGTAAGCGAAGAGCCACTTGGTGGAAGTACCACTATTATCATTATTCTTATCATTATCATTACCATTATCTCTATTATTGTGACAGTTTGAAACTTTTGAATGTCAATACCTAAAAGCTACCTGGGGCGTTAATCGTAACCCAGGAGCTCCTTAAAAACACCATGTTCA
>NC_090875.1:247500-275000 GCF_036669935.1 Montipora foliosa | reverse complement strand
CCTGTCTCGCCAATGTATAATTAATTGCATTACGTACAGGTTATGCAACAAATAACATTTGCAGAGGTACATGTCAAACGATCGGTGATCTTAACAGATCACTTAGGTCCCGATATCTTGCTAGTGTTAACAATGAAAAGACAAGAGCGCTCGCATTTGAAAGTGCCGGGTTGCTTGTTAGTTTTGAGTGCGCTTCTAACTAAAAAGTTGCCTACGTTTTTATCGCATAATAATATCCCTGAGAATTAAAGCTGAGGATATCTTGTGAACAGGGAATTTTTGCATCCCAAAACAAGAAATTTGTGCCTAATGCAAGCTCAACTTTTAGGAAACTTTAATGGGGAAAATTGTTGTAACTAAAACCATTTAAATTAATTGCAGCCCATGTACTGGGATGTATGAGGTAAATTTGAGACAATTAAAATCCTAATGTTGAGAAAAATTAGAGACAGAAAAAATCCCAGTTTTTGGGGAAATCGATGACACCAGAAAATCCCACTATTGGGGAAATTTAGACACAAGGAAATCCTACTATTGGGGATAAGCCAACCTGGTGTGTTTCAATGAAATAAATCAAAATGTGAATAATCTCGTTTTCAGAGATAAAGTGGACTAAAGGTCATCAGTAAAACTATTTTTTTGACCTTAAATTGACAAAGGTTTTTATGGTTTCTAATTTTAGCGCGATTCCTATTCGCTGGGTATTGACAGTTTAGTCTGAAATGGCTTTTTTCCTTTCCATTCACTCACTGAGGGTGTGCTTGTTTTCTTTTAAAACTTGTGCGGTTCAACAAAAATTCATTGCCAAACTGGTGAATTCCAAAGTAAATTTCACTCCAAAAACCGATATCACACTCCTTGCTTTGTGATTGAGTGAGTGAGTGAGTGAAGCTATAAGTCTCTCCCCTTGGGGCTTTTCAGAACTAATTTACAATGTGTTTTCGGGGGACTTTAGCCAGACTGCTTATTACACAGTTTACAATTTAATTTTAGGAAGTGAAAGATGCCCCGTCCAGATAAGGTCAGACCACAACACCAGGGACTACGTCCCCTACAAATAGTGAGTGGGTTCTTTAACGTCCCATATCATTTAATTTCTAACAAGGGTTATGAGAATGATTCATGCGATATCGGTTTTTAGTGTAAAATTACCATGGAATTCACTAGTTAGGCAATGAATTTTTCTACAGAAGAAAGCGAAGAAAATGATTTAATTATTGAAGCAGCCACCAGAAACAACAAAACACAGACAATTCGAAGCATTTTATTAATCACTATTTCTACAGGCAGTAAGATTAAGTAACCAGGGAGCTCTACTTTCAGGCTTGGCTAAATCTATATATTAATTAGTATTGCTGTGCTGATTGTTGAGGCCTCATTAGGGGAGGAAGGAATCTAAGCATCCATTAATTGCTGTGGTTTGTATCACTATAACACCAGTTCCGTTTCTTAAATATCCTGCATCCTGTTAATTTTCCCCCCAAATATCCCATATCCCTATATTCCTGGCCCCTAATAGGGCCTTGTTGATTCCACTGGATAATTTAGTAGCAATAATAATAATAAGAAATAACCTCTTTCTGTTTTTACAACAAATAACTTCTAGTTAAATTATAAATTTATCTTTCTGGTAATCTCTCCCCATTTTCCGAAGTTTACCCGTGGTTGTAGTTCACTGTAAGTGAACAATTTGTGTTAACTGCTTGTGCATCCCACGGATACGCCCTTAAAGGCGTCTTGTTTTAGAAACGTTCCTATAAATCCAGTTACATGATAGTTCGCCCCTATTCAAGGTAATCACGATGGAATAATTGCGAAATACCTATGATAGCGCTAAGTTTTATTTTTAACTGACATGGTAGTTGACGTTCCGTTTGTCCTTGCTAAAACTCCCTATTTATCCCAAGCACTGCAGCCCCTCCCCCACCAGCCCCCGGCTTGTACGCCTATACACACTTTTCTTCTTCAGAACGGAACAAGTTTTTCCACCAACTTTTTCACGATTTTCTGATGCATAACGGCAAAGAAAAACAAAAATTGGTAAAACAACATACTTGGTAATAGTGATAATGAGACCTCACATTGAAAGCAATTGGGAACCTAGGACTAGTCACCCAAGTGACGGGTCGTCTTTGAAGTATTCTACAAGGAAAAACAGCTTTAAAGTCCAAGTCCAAGAAACCGAAGATGAAAGAACTTGTAACCATAACAATCAGGTTTGCTCCTTTATGGAGCAGCAATTCCAGCCCTTAAGGGGCATACTCTTTCCCTTAAAACGCAACAAGCATGACTCAGTCCATACAGTACTTGCTGAAGCATAGAGGAAATGATCTCTGTAGTTGCATATTTAAAGTAATAAATGATTAATATCATTAATAAAACGAATAAAACAGTCATTAACCATTACCCAATCGATGTCAATGTGGATTTTTGGAAGTTTATTTGATTCTTGAAAAAGACATTAAAAGCATCGTTTTGGTTATGCAGTCTTTTAATCATGCGTTGGACATCTTCCAAACTTCTCTGATTGGCAAACGGTAGTGATTTTGAAAAATGCCTTTGATGGATTTGCTGCTTTGAGATATGTTAACTGTGTTGTTGTACATTTCAACTAGCGAAATGTTGTTAAGTTATCTACAGAATTCAGGTAGAAGACACATTCCTTTTGAAGAAGCTCCTCAAAAGCAGTCCATGATGAGGGATTCTTTTCTCTAGTTTCCATGAAATTTTCATTTGACATTGAAGGTACTGGACATGCAGCATGTCTGCGGCGCTTTCTTGGGACTGGCTCTAGTGTTCCAGTTTTAATTACATCCTTTTTCCCATCAGGATTTCCACAGTTATATATATATATTTTTATTTTATTTGTTTCTCCAATCCCTAAATAATACATAATTAAGTGGATATAGGTTTTAAAAAAGAAAAATAAATAAATAAACAAACAATACAAATAACAACAACTTAAATTATTTGACATGGTATATTGGAAGGAGAGCACAGGGGAACATCTAGATAAACTAATGTTGACCCCCTTTTAGTTACAAAAGCACTTGAGATTTGTATTAAAACAAAAGAGAAAAAAAGTAAAGTTTCATTAGTATTGAGCGCAAAAGTGCTTTTCTAAATAATTTTTTAGATGGTTTGTCCCTAATGAAATCCGGGATATTATTCCAAAAGAAACATCCAATAATGCTGGGGCAAAATCTCCTAAGGTTAGTTCGAAATGAAGGTATCAAGATTTGATTGGATGATGCACTGCGGGTATTGTAATTATGTAGCTCAGCTCAGATACCAACTTTTCCTGGTGAAAATAATCATAAAAGAGCATACATGTATTCAGTTTAACAATATCAGGAAATTTCAAAAGGTGTAAGGATAAGTAATGTGGAGTTATTGGTTCCATTAAAGGGACATCATTTATAACACGAACAGCTTTGTTTTGTAATTTTACAATTTGAGACACTGGAGCATTATAATTATTACCCCATAGTGTACAAGCATAGGTAAGGTAAGGGTATATAAGGGAGTAATACAGACTAACAACAGTTGCTTTTGATACATGACGCTTCAACTTAACCATTATATTAACATTTTTTCTGATTTTGTCACATATGTAATCAATGTGGTCATGCCAAGTAAGGTGACAATCAATATACCCACACCAAGATATTTTACACAAGAGGACTTCTATAAATAAATGTTTGCTACAATTAACGGTGGATATAGATTGTAACTTTCCTTTTGACGAGGCATCAAAATAATATACTTTGTTTTTGTCAAATTTAAGGTCAACTTATTACTACATAACCATTCATAAATAGCTGGCAAGTGATTGTTAATTTCACACAATAAACTGTCAAGATCACTTCCAGAAGCAGTTAAAGATGTATCATCTCTGTATAATCTAGAAGAAAATATGCTGAGGTCTTTGGAAGGTCATTAATAAAAATAATAAACAGCAAAGGTCCCAGAATCGATCTTTGAGGTACATCAGTAGAAATAAGACATGAATCACAAGCAACTCCATTTACATACACCTTCTGTTTCCTGTTACGTAAGTAAGATTGAATCCAATTATATTCACTTTGTTGTAGGCCATAAAACTTACGTTTATTTAATAATATTTGATGGTTCACTGTGTCAAAAGCTTTACTAAAGTCCAGGAATAAAGAAACCACATAATGGCCTTGATCAAGATAGGAGGTTATTTCTTCAGTAAGATCAAATAGACACTCAGAAGTTGTGAGGCCTGGTCTGAATCCATATTGCTTTGGGGAAATCATTTTGTTATTCGTAAAGTAGAACATTAGCTGATTAAAAATACATTTCTCAAATAGTCTACTTATGGACGATAGAACTGAGATAGGTCGATAATTATTACACACGAAACGAGAGCCTTGTTTAAAAATTGGAACAACTTTTGCAAGTTTCATACTATCAGGAAAGATGCCTTGATTGATAGAAAGATTAAGGATAAATGTTAAAGGACGGTATATTTGAAATGCTGCGGTTTGTAATAAAAGTGGATGAATCTTGTCACACCCGAATGACTTGTCTCTATCCAGCTTTTCTAGTAATAAAAATATCTCTATTTCAGAGACGTGAAAATCGAAGTTGTTTTTGTTTCTGAGAAAGGTAAGAGGTAGGGCTGAAGGTTGTTCATATTGTTCATTATCCATTAGTAGTTTTTCTATGTGAGAACTTGGTCGTTTCTTATTTATCAATAAGTTAATATTGTCCCACATCTTTTTCGTACTGTCTGATTTGGTTAAAATGTCATTATAAAAGCAGTCCCGGTATATCCTATTAATGGTAACAATTTTATTGCGATATAATTTATACTTGTTTAGAAAGACATAATTTCGAGTAATAAGTCATTTCTTATATAGTTTATCTCTAACTTTCATGGAGTTCATTAAACCAGAAGTAATCCACGGCTTGTATGCTCTGTGTTTAATCTTGGCTTTTTTAAGTGGTGCATGTGTATTACTCATTTTGTTGAAAATATGGAGGAACCAAGAATAGCTTTCATTTACTTCATTACATTTGTAAATAGAGTCCCAGTTCTCTCTTCGTAAATCAAATTTGAAATTTTCCTTTTCAAAATCCCGAAAGTGTTTGAATTCAAAATAATCAGAAAATGGACTAAATTTTGGGTCGTACAAAATATTAAAGACTGGTAGATGGTCCGCGATTTCAACTGCGAGGCTGCCACTTGAACAAGAAGTTGAAATATTTGTAAAGAAGTGATCAATACAGCTTTGTGAATTTTAAGTAATACGAATTGCTTCAAAAATCACCTAAGAAAATCCTTCTGATTGTATTAAATTAAGATATTCCTTGGAGATACTCGTTTTTGTAAGAGTGTTTATATTAATATCAGCCATTAAAATACATTTTTTCTTAGAGAGAAAAACATTATGTAGCGTTCTTTCGAGTTTGTCTAGAAATTCTGGGTTTGAAAAATATGGGGGCAATATCTTTTGCATACTTCGTGACATCATTCTCAATTCGGTCAATTCTTTTGTTAGTGTCATGCAGGTCTCCTGTTAATACCTCCAGCTTTACATCCAACACTTCTTTTATTTTGGAAATCGAGCTTTCATTCATCTTGGTTTTACTCTGGAGATATTCAATGTCTCTTTGAATGTGGACTTGATTTCCTTTCATCTCTTTCAAGTCATCACTTATTAAACTTAACTGATGGTGCACAAAAGTTTCAAAATCTTCTTCCACCGTTTCCTTTAGTTTCCCTCTTTTTCCAGACATAGTTTGTTCCTTGTTAGTTAAATTAGTTTAGAAAGGAGTAAAATATACGTCGAAAGAAAACAAGAAAATTATCTCAAGTAGGCAGAGCGAATGAAAACGCGGCCATCATGCTCGCTGACCGCTGACCGCTGCTCAAGGGATGACATGATTTCCACAGTTGTAGCAACAGCACTTATCTGTGCATCCCCTGATACCTTGAAAGCATTTACAACCATCTTTGTAAACACAACAAAATGAACTTTCTTCTTTGTTTCTTGCACTACCTCTACCACACCTACATCCAACTTCGGTTGGTATTGGTACCTTTTCAGGCTCTTTTGAAGTTACTTCATTTTGGCATGATGGCAATTTACTTGTGGACGGTGAACATGAAGATTCGTAGTTTCCCGTGGCTAAAGGGGATTATCAATTGCAGCATCGTAATGCCCAGCACCAATTCTCAGATGGACAATGTACAATGGGATCCTGAAAAGGGGGATTTCTCTTGGTAAGATGGGAATCACATGGTAATGCTCAAGGGATGACATGATTACTATTGAAACTTTGACGACATTAGACAAAGCAACCCCTGCGAAATGAATTCTCAGCTTTTTGGGAATTTCTAGGAATTCCTAGGAATTCTCAGAAATTCCCAGAAATTCCTAATTATGCAAATTAATCAAACCCAGAATTCTCGAGCTGAGCATTTAGAAAAAGCAAAAGAAACTTTAGTACTGTCTTTTTTTTTGGTTGACTGTGAAGAAAAAGATTATCATCGTGTTGTTTCGACACAACAGCTCGGGTGTGAATGCCCCTCATCTGCAAACACAGTCACTGTATGCAAATTTATAACAAAATCATTTTTTCACACTTTTTTATATTTTTGAGTTGGGAGGTACAACAAGAAACTTGATGACTTGCCCCACCGGAAACAGTGAGTTGAGGGTCTTAGGGAAGCAAAACTCACTGTTTCCCTTGGGGCCAGTCATTAAGGGCATAATATCACACTGCTTTTAGGACTCTGTCATGATTCATTTAGTATTACCTTCACAAAACTTAAGCATTTTCCCACAAACTTACAAGCATGTAATTAAAAAACACACATGCAAAAGAATTTACATTTCTCACATTTTTAAATGAATGTGAAAATGCCATCATTAAAGGATTTTCAATGCGGCAAGAAATACATGTACGCATCCGGCTGAAAGCAAACATTCAAAGGCTTTTTTGAGCTTAAACAAACCATCTCTATTGCAAAGGAATTGCTCACAAATATTGAAGATCTAAACATTGTTATTATACATGTAATGCATCTTTTTAAAAACACATTATCCACAAACTCCACAGACGTTTGGCACTCTGATAACACATATGTTGTCTTTGTTTCCTTCCAGGAAAAAAACTTTTTCTTGTAGCTTCTCAATTCGGTCAACTTGAAGTTCAGATCTAAAAGCAAACTTAAAAGGAAAACATGCAATGTGGCATAAGAGAGTCTAGCAGAGCAAAATGCTACACATCAATTGCTTTTCAAAGACCAGACCTAATCACACCATATGTATAATTACAATAATTTCATGTTAATTCATGTTAATTTGTTCCATAGGCAAAATTATTGTTTCCATTGACAGTTAGCCCAGTGGTAAGAGGTTTGCAGCATTTTCTACACGTCATGTAGATTTAAGTAGTCTATCAAAAATAGAAAAAAAAGCATCAGTACCTTTCTGGTTTCATCCTCAGAATGTGATGGCCAGCATCTTGAAAGAAAAAGGGTTTGCCAAGATCTGGATACACCTCTCGGAACACTGCAAGTGTTAATCCAGAGTCTCGGTCCCAGACAAAATACTCTATCTCCCCAATTTTCCCATTCTCAGACAGGGAAACAGATAAATTCCGTTTGACCATTCTGGTATATTCCTTTGAGAAATAAACATGTCCATTCTTCACAATACGTAGCACTTTCATCTTTGTTTGGCTAGTGGTTTCAATGTTAATCTTCTCAAGCAAATCTTCTGATAATCCACTGAGCTGTTCAGCTCCACCAGCAATTTGGCATCCTTTAGCAGTCTTGAGATTTTTTACCCTAACACATGTATAACAAAACAAATATTCACCTGTGTAATGTTTGTTAATGAATAATTCCTCTTGGCTACACCAATGCAGTAAAAGCCTTTCTTTTAATGCGTTAACTTTTGGAATAACTTAAATTTACACACCCTCTTTTAGTGTTCAGCATTCTTTCAATGAAGTGTTTCATGGCACCATTTTCCATCAATTGTATGTCACACCTTAGTCGACTCTGAGCATGAAGCATCCACAGAACCTCTCAATGTAAAAGGAATTCAATGATTAATTGTCTTCAGTGGCACTCGTAATGTCAGGTGAGGGGACTGTTGAAACAGGTACTAGATCTTTTATATAAGATGGTTCCTGGATTATAAGAAGCTTCCAATAATCTGGCAACTGGGGAATAACAAGATCCATGTTATGACATAAAGAAAAGGCTGAAACTGATCAGATTCTATACAATATCAAAATCTGCTCTTCACTTCCAAGAGAGAGAGAGTGTGTATCTCAGCTGCTTACAAACATTTCCTGTACCATGTGTCAGGTCCATGATGGTACCATTCATGTCCTCAAAACCAAAGGTTGACCAAGCCCAAAGGGGTCCCCATCCCTGTACATAGTCAGCAAATAAACACCGGCATTGTGAACATTGAGCCCACAATTTCCATCCCCTGTACAGATATTAATAACATTCAATGCTTCAAATGGAGCCACACAACTGATTACAGCAGTATCGCATGCTCTCACCATATAAACTCTGAAAGTCTCTGTAAAAGGTGTGCAGGAGATCTTTCGCTCTGTTTAATTGAAAAGGTGCAATTGCATCTCCAAGAAGGATGAAAATACCCTCTGCCAGGTGCCCAAAACGTAGCAGGTATTTGTCAGGCAGGTAACCAATTAAACATGGTACTCCATAGTACAAGAGCCAAGCTTGCAACTCTGAAGCTTTAAACAAAGTAAAAGAAGGCTAAAATAGTTATTAATCAATTGTTAAGAACATTTCAAATTAGCTTCACACTAAACAGTTGTTGTGACTCACTTACCCTTTCAGCCTGCATGCATGACAGGTATTGAAAGGAAATACTAGACGTGTGAAGCATGATCAGAGGGGGATGAAAAAGAATTCATACAAGGACGGCATTCTACCTTTGCAATTGATTAGCACACAAAAAGGGTTTGATCATTATTAATTTGTTGCTTTTGGAGGTTAAAATTGCCTCCCCTACTCAGTTTCAAATTCAACAACTGCAAAATGAAAGTATTATGCAACACAAGAGTAAATCCAGAGCTATAAATGCAGCAACTTACTACATATCTAGACACAGACATGCACCTTTCAAGTTTTTGAAATGCTTTTCTAAGTCTCTTGGAAGTCTTGACAAATAATCAGGTGGTCTCATCCTTTGCAGTCGCTTGCTGATGTTTGCAATCTGCAACATGTGTATGACATGTAACCATCCATAAAATACTATATAAAGTACACTGACAAGGTTAGATGTCAGTCAGTAACCTTCAACTGCCAACAAATGAGTGAGAATGAATTAACAATACATACACTTGTACATTGTAACGTCCCTTTGAATCACCACACTCTGAGCTTAAACCACTGCATTTATGGTACTGGCTTAGTTATAGAAGTTTTGGATGTCCAAGGGAAGGAGAGAAACTCATTTTGTTTGGGTGAGGTCCATTGTACATAAAGAACCTCTTTCTCAATTTGCCATGTACATTTTCTTATATACTGTAGTTCATGAGCCATCTACGAACACACCGCTCATCAATATGAAGACTATCATCGGATGATCCTCGACCTAAATGAGGGATAGCCATAACTTTACAAAAAATAATTTTACTAAACTTACTTGCCCACCAATGAAATAAGGTTGTTTGTAATTTGATGCTGACAGCCATTTGTAGAGGAGAGTCTTGGTAATTCTTAATAGACAGCCATGCATGTAATCTGGTACCATCCCGACAACAATATCAAACCAAGGCATTAATGCCAGGCTTGTGACATCAAAGATACCTGCAACCTGGTTGACAGAACTCAAGTTAGAGTACCTGTAATAAATTTCACAAAAATGAAATTTTCATTTAGCAAAGCAATCATGTCCTAGCTATTTATTTTTTTGTTTATATCTGAGCAAAATGCAGTCCTCCCATACAGCTGAGTGAGAAACCTAAAATCCTACTTTGGAGGAAACATTAAGGCCAGTAAGTTCTCAACAAGAATCCCAAAAGTGTGTCTAACCTCTGGAATTCTGTAGGGATAACAGCGAGCGTGGCCTTTGCCTTGTTTTACAACAATACCTCGCTCCTCACATGTAAGACAGCCACTTTCCCCATTGTGTTGTGTCATACAAAGAAGGTACGATTTTCCTTGCAAATCAGTTGACCCAAGAATGACGGCAGCCTTTACAGTGATTGGGGATTGCTCAACAGCCAATACAATCTGAACACCTTTTGATACCAGAAAGTATGAAAACCAATTTAAACTTGTAAGCAATCTACTCTCAAGTCAACTTTAAGGACGTTCGCACGCTATTCAGTAGGCATGCGCGTGCCATGTCATGTATTTCAAGCATGCGCACCGAGTCAAAAATTCAACAAAATATAGACCTGATGACCTTTGCGTTAACTTAGTGGGCGAATATTTATTTTTGTTCGACACTCGGTGACCCCCACATTTTTTTGGCAGATCGCTTCCTTTTCTGATTCTTTCCATTATACTAAAAAACAAAAAAAATCTGTACGTGGGAAGTTTTAATTATTTCTTATTTACTATTAACATAGGGTCGAATTGGTACATGGATACAGCTGTGCGTTACTTAGAAGTTGCATTTTTTTAAGGCTAATTCTACCTGATTTAATGACAGATGTAGCAAGGATCTGTTAAATAGGCCTATATATGCTGTGTTAAAAACATAGAACTTAGATATGATTCTTTAACTTAAATATATGCCGCCAGTATTGAATCCGGCCAGAATCGCCTCGAGGGACTGGAAATCCTAGAAATGCTACAGTCTGTGATACGCCTTATCTCCAAAACGAGTTCGGTGACCCCAGAATTTTTTTACGTTTTTAACATAGCCTTATCATTTTCTACCTGCAGTCAAAGTTAAAAAAAAACTGTACATGGGAATTTTTGGGCGTGAACGTCCTTAAACAGATGCCACATTTGTCATTACTCACCATCATTATATAACTGGGTCATTTGGGCTGCAAAAGGTTCAAAGTACACACTAAACGGTGGTTTTCCTTTACCCTGCCAAATTCCCCACATAAGCATATTTTGTTTGGAAAACCTGAAAATGAATGTACAACATGTCAGACGACGTGAGTGAAAGATGCAAGTAAGTGAAAGATGCGTCTGTACTGCACACTGTTTGAGATACAAAACTGCCATGCTTTTGTTTAGATCAACTATCAATTTTATATAGAGTTAACTGAATAGAGTGTAATGTGAAGTGCTAGATTTCTATCCCATATGAACCATGTGAGCGATAGCCCTACTGATGGAATCTAACCCAAAGGTCGTGGGTTCAATTCCCACCCAACTAGCCTCAGCATTCAGTTTACACATGTAAAGCTATCGACTGCTCAACGCTGTTTTCTCCCGAGTAATAACGAAAATGGAGGCTTCGTTCATGGGCCGTTATTGGCCAGCAAGCCAAGTTCTCGGCCACTGAAAAGAGTGCGCTCGATTCCTCAGAATAAACAACGCTTTATCACCAATTTTGTTTTTAAGTCACTAATAAGGCTTGTGTTTGATATTTCGACCACAAAGTATCCTTAACGAGCTTTGTTTCATGTTAGAAATGGAAGTTTTTTGCACTCCTAGTTTTTCTCGTAAATACACTGGCAAGCGAGGCTAAAAAAGAGTTGGGTATTTCAAAACGGGCTCCGGTAAGTCAGAACTCATAGTTTTAATTTAAAGCTACTGTCAGAACATGCCACCCCATTACAGCTTTACTTTTACAAATGATTTGACAAGAAAACTCGATACAAAACTATGAGCACTTTTAAGTGTTGTGGACGGCCAGCAGGGTGGCCAAGAATAGGCAAATACGCAGAAGTACTAAGGAAATATTGAGGGGTGAATTTAGGTAAAAAAATAAAATAGGCCAGGAAAAGTTCATATTTAACAGAAAGCTTTATCACTCTACGTTCATTATGCCAAGAATTGGCTCATTTGGGCCTCCTAGATGGATAAAATACAAACTTGAATTAGACCATGTAATTCGAGTAGCTGTAAACAAACACGTTTTCGTGGAAATCAAATTCACCTACCTTCGTGTCACCTCGATTTGCTCACAGTATATAGTAGCTGTAAACTCAAAACTCGGCAGGACGAAAGACAAGGAATAAAGCTACCTTTGGGAGCAATTGCTTTTTATTCAGATTCATTTGTGGCGCTAAAAATAAACGTTGAACAAAAAGTGGCCGAGAACTGGGCCCCTTACTGTATACGATACCGTGGAGTTGACATTTTGAACACAAAGGAACAGTGTATCTCGATTGACATTAGTTGGGATAAATAAAAAAATTGAGGTCTTCTGCACTACCGGTGCACCACGTTAAAAGTTGAAAGGTCACAGCTAACATGCAAAATGAATGATCAACGTGCTTGCCAACCAAGAACTTCCAAGGATGGTCAGTCGCAATAGGGCCATTTATACGAGAGAAAATAACCCGCGGCTTACATATAAGAGTGTGTTTAGGTGACGTAATATAATTCTCAAATCCAAAACTAAAGGACCTGACTAAACATTTCATCCTCATCAGGCATAAAAGGGACTAAATTTACATCTATCTGCAACTTTCCAGCTCAATGGCATCCTTTTTATAGAAACCAGCTCATTTTGAATTTCGGACTTATGGTGGATTATGACGAATATCTCAACTTTGGAACAAAGCACATACCTTAAACTTGGGGAACTGTCTTCTTTATTTATCGTCTATAATATCACAGTTTCTTGACTTTATTTACTGCATGGTTTCTGATTTTATTTTTTATTGTGTGACAGTGAACACACTCTATAAATAACAAAATCTACGTTCATGTCTTTCTCAAGCCGCGGCTTATCCTAACCTGGGAGTATATACTCGTATAAATAGTTCCTTTCGCATATTTTGTACACCGTGACCAGAGTAAGCCGCGGCTTATTTTCTCTCGTATAAACGGCCATCAGTCCATCGTCCACGTGCAAGTGAACCGTACCGGTGAGGTACTTTCTTGCTTGATCATGCGCTGTCACATTGGACAGAAGGTGGGAAATTGCCTTCTTCGTCGAAGAAAAAGCGGGCGTTTTCACAACAAACTTATCCATGAGTAAGTTTTGATTGGTTTTCAACGAAAGAAACTACATTTTGCCAAAAAACTGACAAATTCGCTTATTTTTCACAAATCTCTTCTCCAAGAGAACATGTTACTTGGTCATTATTCCAATTTATTATATCTCTCAGATAGTACGCACGCTGTAATTGGCTAAATTAGCATGCCGTATTCTACAGTACGGCCTGCTGTACAGCCCGCTAAATTTAAAATTTTGACAAAACATCATCTAGCGAGTTTTTCATGTCATTTCTGTTGCATAAACTTGTACTGAAAACTGTTTGAATCTTGCAAGCAACTATTTCAAACTTAACAGTCAAAAAGATTTAGTTTTTGGGATTTTGGCACGGCATTCTCTGTGGCAGTTGAACCTTCCGCTTCACTTTGACTAGTTTCCTTGCCCACGCGCTGGTTAAACTCAGAGATATAATAAATATCTTACTAACCTCGTTTTTTCGGTCCGTACTGTAAGTGCTTCGCGCTTGGGCCATAAATCAACGGGAAAAAACTCAGTCCGTAACTTACAATACAGACATCAAACTCGGTTAGTAAGAGGTATGGTGTGTATATAAGGGCGTGTTTGTGTTGCACCAATGGACGACTCTGTAACAATGAGACTCGTACCAGGTCCCCGACATGCAAAATGAGGCCTTGAACTTCGCATGTTTACAATCGAAGGTGACATAGGCTTTTTAGCCTTTTTCCAACATAAATCATCTTTAAAATGGCGTATTTATGCAGGAATTTCTAAGAAATGTGTTGATTTATGTTTCATTTTATGAATGTTGAGTGTCCTTTTGGGAATTACGCGATTTTTCGTGAATTGTGCGATCGGATGCGAATTGAGGTCGATTGTTCAAAATTGCACCATCGCGTAATATCAGAAGGCCTGTTAAGAGAATAAAATGACAATGAAATCCGATATCAGTCAAAATAATAGAGTGATCGAATTTTGCTTTTTTTTGTTCATGAAGGGCCAGTTTAAGTCATAGGACCGTGTCATTCATTCAACTTAAGACTGATAACATTTGCTTGTCTAAACAGCTATCATTTCTTCTCCACAGCAACAAAATCCAAAGCACTGGACCACGAAAAGACCCTTGTTGAGCCACTGGATTCTTCAGGTGGGATGAATCTTTAAATAAGTTGTTATGTCATTCTTGGTGATAGCAAAAAGTGGTGCTGCATTGAAGCTTAACTTTCCACAAATTAATTAAGCCTTGCATGGAACTGTTACTCATACAGGTGAACAACAAATGCAGAAAAGGCAAAGGAAGCCATCAAGAAAGGTTGCTGATGTTCAAGGTTTGAGTAATGATTCTCCTATTGAACTTAAACCTATCAATAAGCTTATAATAAAATTTAATGGAGAGGATGAGCCGACTGAGTTATATAGTTGCTATCAACAATAATCTGTGTCTCTAAATTGAGGACCATTAATCATATGTAATTACCTCTTTGCAGATGACGGTGAAGATGAAGGCACTCCAGTGGCAGCAAAAAAAATCAAGAATTTGGTCGGAAATAAATATGATGAGAAAAAAAGGAAAAGTGCTACAAAATCAATGGGAAAGAAATGCAAAAATGCAAACCAAGATAACAAGGTTAGTTACATGCAAGTTTTTTACTAATTTTCTTCTCCAAAATATTTGTCAAGCAAAGGAACATCATCATGTGTGAATTTGTTTTCACCTACATTTTGTATTCTAGACTTCAGACTTGAGTTTAACCTGCAGATAGTGTTAGCTTCAGGTTAAGTTGATTTTATAGGGAGCCTTTAAAATTTTAACCATTATGTGAACAGGCGAGCTAAAAGAACCATAGTGTTATAATACTACAAATTGTTGCAAAAACTTTTCAATCAAATGTGTTCAAATGTACAACAATTTCTTTCAAAAAAGACCTAGTCTCTATCTTTTGCTTTGCAGCTGCAACAGGAAGTTCAATCTGAACAAGTGAATGCCATCCTGGCAAAAAGATCCCTCCCACTGGGCCAGTTGGCAAAGAAAGTCAGTGTTGCGATAAGGGACGAGGAAGAGGAGAATATACCTCCAAGCTTCAACCCTCAACAGGACCAAACTCCCTCCCAAAGTGTGCATGGAAACCCTGCAAACACACAACAGACACAACAATACTCACCCCACATTCACTGCATTCCAAATCAATGCATGCACCAGCTTTAATTCCACCAAGAACCAATTCAATTCTAACTCCAGTCACAGTGCTACCCTCCACAACAGCAATACAGTCACATGCACACAGTTCAATGCACAGATCGCTGACACCACTCAGGGCAAACAGCACTCCAATAAGCAACCGCGTACAACCTCTACCATCACAGAGGCCTTCATCATCGTACATGTCAATGCTGGAGGATGACAGTTTACCATACGAGATTTTAAGCATGAGTCCTTTGACAAGCCAGGAAAAAAGTGCAGGCCATGGGCATGGAAGTGATTGGGATAGTGAGTAATTTGCCTCCCACTTCACAGAGGAATTTAAAAGTTTGAAGGCAGAGGTTGACACCATACGCACGGAAATGAAGTCCCTTCGAAAAACAGTCAGGGAAATTAAGGTATTTAGATAATGTAAGGATACCTTCTGAGAAAAAATTTTCTGCTGTAGTTAGGTTACAACCAATCTGTTTAAAACAAAAATACTTGGGTGTTACCATCCTTGTTCCAGAGGATTTTTTGCTATTTAAGGGCTGTACTGTTTCCAGAAGTTATGGTCTCAGGTCAAATGCCACACTGGACCAATTGCTTTCTGGCGAGTAAAATGGAGATCTCTTACCAAGGCAGATGTGTACTATTGATTTGAGCACCTGTCAACTTCAGCAACATTCTCTCCACTTGATATTATTTTTCTACATAAATTAAGCCTTACCACCATTGCCCGTGGGGCTAACTCAGGAATCAACAAGGAGATGCTTAACTTACTGTACGGTAAGTAAGATATCTTATGTGGTCAAGTAAATGCAATTGATTAAGTAACCCACATTATTGGCAAGTAGAAAAAAATTGACTGCCATGAATTTGACATCATTGTGGCTAATCCTGTGTTTTGAGTGATTTTCCCTCAAACAGCACTTTTATGTCGATAATAAGTTTCCTGGAAAACTCCCCCTTTACTAACTTCACTGTATCATCCACTATCATTTACCCAATTGAAATGGCTCCAAAGTTTATGTCATAGTCAGTAGTTAACCAAATATCATGCAAGTGTTTGGGTTCCAGATAAGTTTTCAAGGAAGGGTGCCATTAAGGAATTCTAATGGGTCAATTTCCACTGCTCCCATGAAATCATTATAATTTTGTATTAATTTATCGGGTCAATGTAGGTGACCTTTTCTGGGTTTTTGACTGGAGATCCCCCACCTATCTAGAACACTGAGTATGGTTCAGGTTGCACACAAGAATCAATACTTTCATTGGAAGATAGATCTATTCTTTTTGTTTTCCTTCTTACTTGGAACTTGTACAACTGGAATGTGGTGAAAGGATAAACCTGACTGATTTTGCTTTAAATGAACCTGTCAGGAGCAATGAAGTACATGCATGCAATGTCAAACAGGAAAAACTATTGCCAACTTTCAGGGAGAATTTGAACAGGCTCAAAGAGAATAATCCTTTTGTCATTTCTGCATGATAAGTTAGTGGCCAAACAGAAGTTTGGATTTCAGCTGTCAACCTTGGTCATTTCTGTGTAACTCATTTCTGAGTTGCACTAAAGTTCTATTTAAGACCAACTCCATCTCTCTTTTTTCTCCAATAGCTGTCATGGAGAAGCGCTACCAGACAACCCAAGGGAATGTAGACAAATGGATCAAGGGACAGCAGAGGAAGCTGCAAGATCAATTCAAGAGGTCAAGAGATCAAGGAAAGTGATGTTATTGTTCAAATTCAGATTTCATAACCTCATTAGAAACTTGCAACTCTGTTATTGCTGTTTTCAATGTCCATAAAAATAGAGGATGTAAGAAAATTTCATCACGTTTCTGATCACGTTTATTGAAGAGAACTTTTACATTCTAATTATTTATCAGGAAAGAGTTGATTATATAAATGGAAATTTGATGATTATGACAAAATTATTAACAAAAATATTACATTGTTAAGTAAATACATATGAAATTTTGACTGTACTAAAATACAACTACATGTATGCAAAATTGATTCACAGTTCTTATTTAATTGTATTATGTTGGTATAAAAGTACCCATTTCATAAAAGTGCAATTTAATAGATATTACTTTTTGATTAATTCATAACAGCTATGGTCTGATTACGATCTTTGTGAGAACAAAACAGACTAATGTTGAATCAATTTAAAATCAAGTTAAAATCAATTTTGATGATCAAGCGCGAGAAAACAGCCACTAACCTGCGAACATTACACCTTGCTTTCATTTCCGTCCCATCTTTCCGTCCCATCCTAAATAAATGTAACTAAAATTGCTTTTATTGAATGCAAGCACATACTAATAAGATTGATTCATGAAAACGATTCCCATCTCACTTAATCTTCCCTAGCGCTTTTACCACCTCTCTTGTGACTCTCCGTCAGATACAGGGATCAGTGACATTTGAAACCAAACTTTACCCAACCAGCAGGTCCACACGTTAACGCAACCAGGCGGCTTGATATTGTGAACTTTAAAGTAGTCTCACTTCTTTCTAAATATCTTTTTTCTATTAACTATTTATTTAATTTATTTTCTGTTCTACTAAAACCGCATGCAGAAATTTGGACTTTTTACTGTGTTCATCCTCGTTTATTTCACATACTGTGGAAGCTCAATGGGCTTATCCCATGACTGCAAAGTCGTTCTACAACGACAATTAGAGGCATGGAGCAAAGATCCAGTAAACTTTCCAGTGAGAGTGCAGGGAGATCGAAAATCAAACATCCCTGATATAATTATCTGGGATCCGTTAACAACGACTGCCTTGGATTTAGTGTGCCGTAACTGTCATTTGGCCCTAACAGCAACAAGATGGAAAGATGGCCAGTCTGTTCATGATCAACCAGGAAGATTGTTCTGCATTCAAGGACATGCCATTCTTATTAGCCGTGTTTATCGGTGTTCGACCAACCATGTCTCACGTTCATGCCGGACTGAAAATTGCAGACATAGAACGTTTCCTCAAACAAATGCACCACGACTCTGTCTCTACAAGTTTTCTTTCATGCAAAAAACAGACTATGACTTTACAAACTCCGGGTAGAAAGTTGATCACGAACTGCTTTGTACAGGCATACTTGGAATTTGAAGTCACTTGATGAAGGCTCATCAAGTGACGAGTGTCTTACAGACAAAGAAGACAGTATCATCAAGACTGAAGCTTTTGACGCAGTCAAGAATGCTCAGTTGAAATTATGATTGGCATCCAAGCTTGCTTCCATGGCAAAGACAGGTCTACTTCCAGCTATACGAACTTTGAGCATGACAAAAAGTGTCCTTTTCTTACTTTCAAACTCTTCCTTTTTCTGAAAGTTGTGACGAAATGAACGCAGAAAGGCGAATATATGGTTTGCTTTCTGGTTATGGATTACAAAGGGTATTTATCAATAGCATTTGCATTGCAAAATCAGCTTAATTTGCCTGGAAATGAAGTAAATTCAAGCTTATTAGAACATTTGGAGAGCGTTGGGGTGACCAACAATGTAAGCATGCTGTGCATGATAACGACTTTAAGAAAGCTCACTGTTGTTGAATTTTTAGGAGAACATAGAAGTGAATATGCATCCTATTTGGAAGTTGATGAAAACCAAGATTATGACCACATGGCCGAATGTTTCAACAAAAATGGATTCTTTGATTGTGCACTTGGAAATGCTGTTCCCCTTCCCTTGCGAATTAAAGCTAGGAATTCCTAGGAACAAAGGTGTGAATTTTCACGGTAATTGGAACATGGAATTCCTAGGAATTCCAAGCTTTACTAATCTTGCTTGGTGAGCGTGCATAATTCCTAAGAATTCCTAGGAATTCCTAGGATTTGTTTTACCCTGGAATTAAATTGGACGAGAATTCCTAGGAAAACTTTCATGTAGCTGACTCAGCAAGAAATATTATAATAATCTTGTAGAGCTCACATTAGATTTGATACTACACAGGAATATAAAATAACAACAATGATTCCTCTGAAATCATTAAATTTTATGAATTAATGAAGATAACGGACTGGCTCAAAGCCAACAAACTATCACTTAACATCTCCAAAACTAATTATATATTGTTTCATCCAAAACAAAAATTCATTACTTTTAATAATAACATCACGCTCGATAATGTTTCTGTAAAGCAAGTCGAGGTAACGAAGTTTCTTGGCGTATTCGTAGACCAGCATCTTTCGTGGAAGTCACACATTTGTTATGTTGCCAAAAAGATCTCGAAAACCATTGGAATTATAAGCAAGTCTCGTTTTTATCTCTCTCGGAAATCCTTGTTGTCCTTATACTATACCTTAGTATATCCCTATCTTAACTACTGCAACATTGTATGGTCCTCAAATTATCCCTCTAATTTAAACAGGCTTCTTCTCCTGCAGAAACGTATCGTTAGAATCATAGGTGGAGTTGATTATTTTGCTCATACTGGACCCTTGTTTTACTGCCTTAACTTCCTCGACATCTTTAACATAAATGCTTTCCTTGTGGCTTGTTTTATGAACTAATATTAAGCAGTTTACGATCCTACATCAAGGTCCCAAGGTTTGGAATTCCCTACCTCGTAATTTGACCTTGTCCAGCAGTTATCCTAGCTTTAAGACCTCATTAAAAAAATTTCTTCTCGATAAGACACTAAATTAAACTCGCCCACCGGCTATTATTTATTATTTTTTGTTTTACGATCTACTGTATCGATTGAGGTGCCCAGTGTTAATAAGCTTTTAGCTTCTATTGGATACCCTCGCTACACTGTCAAAAAAAAAACATATATATATATATATTTTTAAAATAGAACCACACTTTTGAATTTTCGGAACATGTTTCGATATTTCAAACATCATCTTCAGCCATAGTGAGTGTAACATTAAAATTTTTACAAGATAATTCTTATATATATATATATATATATTTTTTTTTTTTTAACTATCAATACAATGATTCTTTGTAGATTAAATGTAATTTTCTCTCCATTCAAACTGTGCAACATTTTTAGTCCAAAGGATTTCATTCTGGATTCTCCCATATCACGTGTTGTATACAAATTTACTTGTGGGGGCTGTGGTGCTCGCTACGTTGGTGAAACCAACAGACATTTCTACACACGTGTAAATGAGCACCTTTTCCAGGACAAAAATTCTCATATTTTCAAGCATCTTAGTTTTTCTAAAAATTGTCCCGATAATTGTGATGTTTCTTGCTTCAAAATTATTGATAATGCTAGTTCTTTCTATCAACTCAAAATCAAGGAGAGCTTCCATATTGAGCAGTTGAAACCCGAACTCAACAAACAAGTTGATCATGTCAATTTAGCATTACACTTTTAAACTTTTACCGTTATGTCAGTTGTGTTCTCTATAATATTGTTGGTTCGTTTGAATTTTACGTACTTGTAACAAACATTTTATCTACAAAGAATCATTGTATTGATAGTTATATATATATATACGAATTATCTTGTAAAAATTTTAATGTTACACTCACTATGGCTGAAGATGATGTTTGAAACATCGAAACATGTTCCGAAATTTTCAAAAGTGTGGTTGTATTTTTTAAAATATTAGTAACACTTGCGCTATCCAGACCATATATATATATATATATATATAACTGGATTTGTCAAAAGGTGGCTGCAGAAATTGAGAAAACAAGCCAATTCTGCTGCCGTCACAAACTTAAAGAAAAGCTACCCTCCCCACCCCTGTGCTTTGGTCAGACAACTGCCAATCACCTACCCACACCACAGTGTGGGTTCACTCTATTTGGTGATCAAAAGCAAATTATCATTCAGGTCTACACTGGTGCAGGGAAAATTGCCAATGAAGGCATGCTACACTGTAAAGTCTCACTTAACAAGGCCACAAACTCTAACTGCAGTTAAAGTCTCAAAGCAGCAACGCTCCCAGTCCTGTGCTTTTGACACACAACTCAGAGCTAGAACTGTCCCTGGGCTGTTTGGCAAACCAGGCCTTGATGGCAAGCCCCCTCAATTTTGAGAGGGCACAATGGCTTGAACGAAAACTCTAGCAGCTACCTGTTAGCGAATTCGCTCAGATATCAAGGGCCAAACGCCTGAAATTCAGTCAAAAATCGGCTGATGACACTCGATTTACTCAGCCTGGCTCACAGAATGCCATTCTGGAGAGAAATGCGCAGATAATAATAAATTTCTAACTGGATTTGTCAAAAGGTGGCTGCAGAAATTGTGAAAACAAGCCAATTCTGCTGCCGTCACAAACTTGAAGAAAAGCTACCCTCCCCACCCCTGTGCTTTGGTCAGACAACTGCCAATCATCCACCCACACCACAGTGTGCGTTCACTCTAATTGGTGATCAAAAGCAAATTATCATTCAGGTCTACACTGGTGCAGGGAAAATTGCCCATGAAGGCAAGCTACACTGTAAAGTCTCACTTAACAAGGCCACAAACTCTAACTGCAGTTAAAGTCTCAAAGCAGCAACCCCCCCAGCCCTGTGCTTTTGACACACAACTCAGAGCTAGAACTGTCCCTGGGCTGTTTGGCAAAGCAGGCCTTGACGGCAAGACCCCTCAATTTTGAGAGGCCACAATGGCTTGAACACGGGCTATGCGTGTGCTCAAGCGAAAACTCCAGCAGCTACCTTTTAGCTAATTCGCTCAGATATATATATAATAAATGAATGAAGGGGTAGTTTCTAAAGAAACTGTGATGCTGCGTCGGTGGGGAAGTAGTATACAAAAATTTGGTTTTATCAACGGAGTTGATAATGTAAATTGGCCACCGTACAGAGATTCTAAAAGCTGACGTTTCGAGCGTTAGCCCTTCGTGGATTCGCTCTGACGAAGGGCTAACGCTCGAAACGTCAGCTTTTAGAATCTCTGTACGGTGGCCAATTTACATTATCAACTCTACATATAATATGTATATATATATAATAAAACGACGAAGAGACAAACTCTTGACAGTTCCAGCGTTTAATCGACGTTTCGGCCTTCGGCCTTCTTCAGGATAGTTTAAAAGTTAAAAATTAAAAAAGCTATATACAATGGTTGTGAGTGGCAGAGTTACGGGCTTTTATATAGTGCACAAAAAATGGAAATTAAGGTTACGTAACAAAAGAAAAGGTCTTAATTACAAGCTAAGAAAAACAAAAAACAATTGATAAAAAGGAACAAACAGACTAATTAGATAAATCGTGTTATTACGTAACAAACTCCCCATTGAGGGCCTCTGAGTGAATGTGCGGGTCAATGTCATAACAAGGTCCTCAGAGAGGGCCTCTAAACAATGTAATAGATTCCCAATCGAAAGCCCCTGAATGAAAAACCAAACACAAACATAACAGAATCCCCCAATAGAGTTTTTGAACAAAGACAACAACGACTAAGTGAAGGCTAACAAAACAAAAGGGCAAGATTACAAACTGGAAACATTCAAAGCTAGATGGGAGCTAACAGGGTCCTACAGACAGCAAAAATTACGATGATTACAAATTTGGGCTGAAAAGAATTTACACTACAATAGAGACAAAGTCAACTGTTGTAGCAGATACGATTTTTGGATTTGAATTCACGCCTTTTGTTAATCTTAAGTCCAGTGATAAAGTAATTAGAATTCAAGACAAGGGCTCTAGATTTGTAATCCTTAATCAAGAAGAATATCAAGATAAAATGTTAGGGCAACTTAACAACAACTTGCATTATAATAAGGTGAATAGCGATCCAACACCGGAGCATTTTGAAAAGGTCAAAAATTGGGGACGCAAATGGCTCGGTGAAGGTCAGATAAGTCAAGAGATTGCCACATGGGTTACCAATTTGGAACCTAAACCGGGGGTAGCTTTTGGTAATGTGAAAACACATAAAGAGGGCAATCCACTCCGCTTAATTACATCCTGCTGTGGAACGTCAATCGAAAGACTTTCTGCCTTCACCGAGTTTTATCTCAAGCCTTTAGCACAGAACCTTCCATCATTCGTTAAAGACACAAGTGATCTAATTAACAAAATTCAGGCTTTAAATGCTGAGAAAGGTCCCCTACCCCCTGGTAGTTTGCTTGTATCTTGGGATGTTGTGGCTATGTTTCCCAACATTGATAATAACCTAGGAATCTCAGCTGTTAGAAAGGCGCTTGATTCTAGGAAAGATAAATTTCCATCTACGGATTGTATAGTCGAAGCTGTTGAGATTTGTCTTCAAATCAATAATTGTCAATTTGCAGATCAAAATTTTATTCAGAAACATGGCACTGCCATGGGCCCCAAAAATGCCTGTAGTTACGCCGATTTGGCAATGGGATTAATTGATGAGAAGGCTAAACTTGGAGGTGCAAGCAAGCCTATGCTTTGGTGGAGGTATAGAGATGATGTGTTTGATCTTTGGACTCTTGGTTTGACGAAATTGCTAGAATTTACGGAGTATATTAATTCACTCTATCCCACCATCAAGTTTGAACTGGTATATTCGGAGAGTAACCTCAACGTTCTAGATCTTACTTTGCACCTCCAAGATGGGTTTATAATCACTGATATTTATGCTAAGCCAACCGATAGTCATCTTTATTTACCTTTTTCGAGTTCGCACCCATCACATTGTATGCGTGCAATTCCCTATGGGGTGGCTCTTCGAATTAAACGCAATTGTTCTACAGACCAATTTTTGAACAAGAGATGTGAAGAATATAAAGGATATCTGTGCTCACAAAATGACAGCAAGGAATTAGTGGACAGACAATTTGAAAAAGCATTAAGCAATGAGAGGTCCGAACTCCTAACAAAAAGAGTCAAGCCAAAGAAAAAGGTTTTTCCTCTAGTACTTGACTACAACCCAATTCTTCCAGACATCCAGCAGGTAATTAAAAAACATTCCCACTTACTTAGATTGTCTCCTGAGCTTTTAGAGATTTTTCCATCAAAGTCGATTTTTCCAGCTTATCGCAGAACAAAAAACCTAAAAGAAATCTTAGCTCCATCTAAATTTCGGAACATTGAAGCCAGAAATGAAACCTTGGAAGATAATCGAGGTTGTTGCAAATGTAACAAAAGATGTGACCTCTGTAAACATTTTTTGATTCAAGATACTAAGTTTAAGAGTTTTGCTACGGGCCGCATATATAGGATTAATCAGAAATTAAGCTGTACTTCCAAAAATGTCATTTATTTGGCTGCTTGTAACAAATGCAAAAAGCAGTACGTGGGCTCCACTTCAACAGAATTCAAGGTTCGTTTTCGTAAACATAAATCATCAATGCTTAAGAACAGAAGAACATGTGAGCTGGCGGTCCATTATAATTCTCTTGAGCATCAAATTTGTCAAATTAGTTTTATTATTATCGAACAAATTGTAAACCACAAAAATGCCACCCATCTTGAACAACTGCTCCTCACCAGAGAAGCATATTGGACCTCACAACTCTTTTCATTATATCCACACGGTCTTAACAAAAGGTGTGAATTCAAATCCAAAAATCGTATCTGCTACAACAGTTGACTTTGTCTCTATTGTAGTGTAAATTCTTTTCAGCCCAAATTTGTAATCATCGTAATTTTTGCTGTCTGTAGGACCTCGTTAGCTCCCATCTAGCTTTGAATGTTTCCAGTTTGTAATCTTGCCCTTTTGTTTTGTTAGCCTTCACTTAGTCGTTGTTGTCTTTGTTCAAAAACTCTATTGGGGAATTCTGTTATGTTTGTGTTTGGTTTTTCATTCAGGGGCTTTCGATTGGGAATCTATTACATTGTTTAGGGGCCCTCTCTGAGGACCTTGTTATGACATTGACCCGCACATTCACTCAGAGGCCCTCAATGGGGAGTTTGTTACGTAATAACACGATTTATCTAATTAGTCTGTTTGTTCCTTTTTATCAATTGTTTTTTGTTTTGCCTAGCTTGTAATTAAGACTTTTCTTTTGTTACATAACCTTAATTTCCATTTTTTGTGTACTATATAAAAGCCCGTAACTCTGCCACTCACAACCATTGTATATAGCTTTTTTAATTTTTAACTTTTAAACTATCCTGAAGAAGACCGAAGGCCGAAACGTCGATTAAACGCTGGAACTGTCAAGAGTTTGTCTCTTCGTCGTTTTATTTATTATACCTATCTACAGATTTACGGAGAGACACGTATCCTCTGGATCCTCTTACTGGGAGTTCATCGTTGGGTAAACTGCTTTTATTCTCACTATATATATAAAAATATATACATACACAAATGTAATTCCAGGACAAATGCATTCCAGGACAAGCTGAGGCGTGATGTAAAGAGTATCAACTCGTCTAAGAAAGTCCTTGTGTTTGCTGATAAAACAAGAAACCTGTACGAGATGGACAGGGACCAATATGAAAAGATGTTAAGAGAAAACGTCACAAAAACGTACCGTAAAGCAGACGAAAAAACCGAGGAACACATCGGCCATGAGCTGCAAAATATCACCAACAAGCTTGAGGTATCTGACAGAGTTGAGAAGATGGCACAGAGGCAAGCATTCATCTCCCTTAAGGATCACAAAGAGAACTTCCAAAACGACCCTAACTGCAGACTAATTAACCCCGCAAAAAATAACCTTGGGCTGATAAGCAAGCAAATCTTGGATAGGATCGACAACAACATTAGATCCAAAACTAAACTGAACCAGTGGAAGAACACAAAATCTGTAATTGATTGGTTTTCAAACATCGAAGAAAAGCACAGGCATTCATTTCTGGTTTTTGACATTGTGGATTTTTACCCATCCATATCAGAGCAAATACTCTGGTCATCGCTAGGGTATGCAAAACAACATACAACCATCTCAGAGCAGGATATTGAAATCATCATGCACTCAAGGAAAACTCTCCTCTTTGATAAAAACGAACCCTGGGTCAAGAGAGGGGATTCCCCTATGTTTGATGTAGCCATGGGTTGCTATGACGGAGCTGAGGTTTGCGAGCTAGTCGGTCTGTACATCCTACACACATTATCATCGAAATTCCCGGAAGGGGACATTGGCTTGTACAGAGACGACGGCCTGGCAGTCTTTAAGAATATGAACGCAAGGGCGGGCGACAAAGCAAGAAAAGCCTTTTCTAAGGTCATCGGAGACCTTGGATTGAAAATAACAGTGCAAGGCAACCTCAAGGTGGTGAATTATCTCGATGTCACGCTAAATCTAACAACTGGGAGGTATTTCCCATACAGAAAACCTGACAACGATCCATTGTACATCAACGCCAAATCCAATCACCCACCTTCTATAATTAGGCAAATTCCAACATCCATAGGCACTAGAGTATCGAGTTTGTCCTGCGACCAAGACGAGTTCGATAAAACCTCGCAGTTGTGCAACAATGCCCTGAAATCCAGCGGGTACAAAGAACGAATGCATTATGTTGCAAATCAAAATCAAAACCAAGGAAGAGCAAAATCCAGAATTATATGCCAAGCTTGTAAAGCCTCCATTTTAAATTAAACTTTGAAGAGCAGTGTCTCCTTTATTAGGCATGTCTGGTTTTCGTCTTTTATATTTCCCCCTGTAAGGTGCGTATCTGAACAAGCATGGTTAATTGAAACTCGCTTTGTTTATTGCCAGTCATAAACACCACCCAAAAAAAGGTTGAATGCATTCTTAGAGACTGAGGATTCGATGACACATCTCGATTAAGAGCTGCATTGCATTTGTGTCTTCTCACAGCACTTCAAATCATTATTCTTTTTCATAAAACGTGAGAAATGATTTCATTCCTTTATTTAAAATGTTCCTATTGCAAAGGTCGCACCCAACGATTTGTCTTGGAAAAAACTCTGTTAGGATGACCAAACATGCCCAGGTGATTCCCTTTAAATTGTGAAGAACCACTCAAGTTTTCCCAGAATAAATGCCAGTTATCAAACTTTTTAGAGAATGGGAGTGGGTAACTCCTTTTGTTTTCGAAGAGGAAAAGATACGTTTTTCAACGCGAGAAGAAGGTAGGATAGCATTTTTGAAAAGCCAATTTCAGCTAGGAAATTCGAGGATTACGATTCTGTCGCTGAAAACAATTTGCCAGTACAAAAGTTCAGGTAAATGTTCCTTTAAAAGGCCATAAAAACGACATGGGAACAGAGCAAAACAATTTAAACCTCATTTTTACAATGCATTTTTACAAGAATCAAGAAATTGCTCAGCAAACACATACATATCATTTACTGAAAACTACAGCTTTCTACATTCATTTCTTCAAAAACTTT
>NC_090875.1:232500-235000 GCF_036669935.1 Montipora foliosa | reverse complement strand
TTACACCGCACAGAAGCCATAATTTCCAAGCGTGGTGATTGCAACCATGAATGTTGCTAAAGGGAACATCTAGGTGGAAGATACTGTTGATGATAGACACGAAAATGAGAACACACATTAGAGGCCAATAAAACGTTACTGCCATGACTGCCACTCATCAGAAAAACTGGGCATATTGTCAGGGACAACCACAACGACTTGGTTGATGAACTGTGCAGTTCCCCAGAAACAGAGTCCAAGTACTTGGCAAACCAGTCAGTCCTTCCTCAAGTTCCTGTTGATGGCTTGCCAGGCTGTCCTGTTGAGTCAGTCAATGCCAGTGCTGCCCTCTCTGACGTTTCCAGCTTAGTTGCCGTATGCCAAATGTGTCAATTCTTCTGATGATGTTGACGCTAGTGATCCTCCTTCTGTTAGTAGTAAGGATAATTGTGTAGCTAATGTTGTTGTTGTTGTCAACAACGCCTGTAGTAATGGTAATAATGGTCATAATGAAAATTACACTCTAATAGTTAAAGGAAAAATGTCAGCTAGGGCACATGCGCACTAGGGTCCACGTTAAAACTAACTTGCGTACTAACTGATCACCCAAATCCACCCTTTTTCTCCCTTGTGTTAATTACACTAATATATTTTATGTGCCTGTTTTCAGAGTTTATGGAAATGGACTGCGCTACCATTGAAAGCGAGTCAAATGGGGTTAAGTGTAGCTACATTTTTTCGAAGACTGTGTTGCATTTGATATAAATCTTCTGTTAGATATTCGTAAAAGAGTGCAAACTATTTATTTTCGTTTGTTGCTTTCGTTTACAGGCAACTCCATACAGCTGTAATGACACATGTCGAAAAACTACGGCAAAAACGACTAGTTACCCCTGTAAAATAGCAAAAGTGCACTGCACTGACTTATGTACCTGTGGCACGAAAACAAAGTCCTGTCAAAAAAAGCGGTAAAAATATTTACAGTGGACCAGTCGTTCATTTGTCACACATCTGATGCATCCACATGCTACCTTAGCAGTATTGCTCTTACCTTTCTTTAGAAATCAACTCAATGTTGTATTCATAGCAGAATCAGGGACCTGTTGTGGCCCTTCCACTGACACCAGACAGAGAGAGCAACAGAGGAGGAACAGAGAGTTTTGGAGAATCACAGAGTACAGGTAAGAAGTTTGGTTTTTTTTCGCACTTTGTTTTCATGCACTATAATTTGTTGCTGACATTTGGATATTAAACTGGAAAATTACTTCAAACGAAATTCTGCATGGCTTGCTTTGTCTTTGTCTACACCCCACATTGGTATGGACACAAGAATTCAGTGCACAGAATTCTTACAAACCACATGTATATCGGTGCCAGATAATCACAGTTTTTGCGTGAAATAATTTCGAAAGTAATGCTTGGTTACAGATTGAATTATTCTCCTGTCCTCTCTCTGAGATTCATGTTTATACAGTACAAAAATATAATACAATATTTATAATTTTCAGGAATTCATCTCAACTTTGGACGAAAAGACAGTGCAACAACTTTGTGTGAGGACTCTAAGTAGAGGGGTGGGTAGCATGGAGTATGCAGATAGTCTCCTTATCATGGAAGATGATGAAGACGGCACCTGACAATGATCGTGGTGAGGGTACTGCAAGCAGCGGAGATCCACAACTACCACACAGTGAACCAATCCCAGACTGGTGTAAATGTAGGCTTTGTCAAGCTCAAGATATTGAAAACAAATGTTGCCAATTAAGAAGGTGTGTCACATCAACAAGGCGTTTCCAGAAATTATGTCTGGATCTCGAAGTACTTGAACTGTGTATTAGAAATAGAGCAGATATTAGAAATGATCGTGAAGATAATAGTACATCTTCTTTCCGCAAGGTTGCTTACCGTCAGTTTATCTTGGAAAAGTATGGTTACCTTGGAAAAGGTAATTGAAAGGCTGCCCCTGCTTGTGTGGTGCTGAGGGTGAGAAGACCTTATCCTTCGCCAACTGGAATATACATGGGTTTCAGATCAGAATAATGTTTTGTTGATTTTTTATTCTTGGTTGAAGTTGTTCTGCTCACAACAGAATTTTTTTATATTTTGTCAATTTCTTGTTGAAGAGAAGGTACACATTTCTTGTCATGATTGCCTGGTCTAACACTTCAGCAACTTGCTCCAGATTTTATTATCCTCTATTCTAAGCAGCATTTGTACCTCATTCAAGAAAAAAATTCTCATTTTTAGTGATACACAGACTAATGTTAAAACCAGAGAATCTTCAAATTTTTGTCATTTTCTATGGTTCTCAGTTGCGAGAGAAAGGAACAAAGTTTCAGTGCTCAAAGTCATCATGCTGTCGAGGGTAACTTGCTTGCAATCATGATGGGCTTGAATGTCACGAGCAATGAAGCCTGCAAATATATTATTTAACAAGCTCCTCAAGGGCCTAAATGTTACCACTGAAAACAAGCGAGTTGCCCTTGACAACATGGTAGCCTGGTTGATAAAACTGTCTCCA
>NC_090875.1:215000-227500 GCF_036669935.1 Montipora foliosa | reverse complement strand
TTTGGTATTGTGTTGCAGGCAATTAATTTGCCCTCACCTTTACTGGGCAGTAGTCAGTGTTCTCTTTATCAGAATTTGCAGCAATTTCTTGTAATTCAATCCATTACAGTGTGATTAAAACACGGCTGTAGGTAAAGGCCTACAGCCATTTTACTCCAACTTTGGCTTGTCTCTCTTGTCTCCCTGCCCAGTAAACGTAGCTCGGAAAATGCAGCTTAGAGGTGATTTAATATTATATAATGAGTGGAAAACATAAATACTGTTATTCTTAGTAAACCTTCAGTTTTTCTGGCTACTAAGAAACAGACAAACAAAGTTTCTTAGACAAATACAGTAGTATAGCCATTCACAACATAAATGTGATGATGCAATAACTTACATGTATAATCAATAAGAGGACAGATCCAAAAAACAAGGTAGGCTGGAGTTTTATGCATGCCACCCTTCCTAAGATGGGTTTCCAACATTCTGTTCTCGGCTGGGTCAGCCTTTTCTATTCCCAGGTCCAGTGTGCTGTCATTATCACTGGGCATCTGTCCCTTTCTTTTGTTTGTCTCATGGTGTGTGGCAGGGTTTCCCCTGTCTCTGCTTTTACAAGTGCTTGTTGCTGAGATCCTTGCTGTAAATATCTAGTGTAATCCTTGTATCGTTGCTTTGTCTCTTCCTGGCATATCTTCGCCGTTGTTTCCAATTTCTCAGTATGTGGATGACACTTTGCTTATTTTGTCAACCAATGACTCTATTAAGGCTGCTCTGGACACTAACTCCTTGTCTGAGAAGGCTTTGGCCTCTCAGATTAACAGTCCATGGAGCAGTTTTCAACTAACAGCGAGCATCAGTTTGCCAAGAATCTAGCACCGTGTATGTATAACGTTGATGAATCCTACAAGAAAAACAACCCGAAATTAATCAGATGTGCGTCTTCTGAGGGAAAGTCTGGATGGGAAGATTCCACCTGTAACAACAAACAATGCTGAACAACTCCGAGTTTTGATTGCAAGATGCAAGAGGTCGAAACAACTTCATGCAGATGGTAGTCCACAGTCTAGCGTCTCGCAGCAACATGAGGAATTTTCCCCTGTCAAGATTTCATCACGAGATAATGAAGTCAACTTCCCATCCCCTGCTGAGAAAGCAAAAGGTTATCACGAGACACCTGTAAAGAGAAGCTTAGAACGACAAGCAGATATTTCGTCCAGCTCATCTGAAAGCGAAAGGTCCAAAAAACGGAGAAAGAAAAGGAAAAAGAAATCTAAAGTGACTAAGGCAAGAAGGAGATCTCGTGAGCACCGCAGTTCTAGTGAAGATAGTTCGTCGTCCGAAGACTTCACAAAATCAAAATCAAAATTTAGAAATTCCTTTTTTCCTGACCTATGAGGTCAGCGGTGAGCGACCAAGATGGCCGTGTGAATCAGCACTCTGGCAAATTCCAATACTTTTTCACGTTATTTCGTTTTTCCTTTCAACGTATAGGTCTATAAGTATACACATTTAATTACCAGAAATACTAATATTTATCATGCCTGAGAACAACGCTACCTTGAAGAAGAAAAACCAAGAGCTTAGAGAGCAAGTCAACGCTCTGTCTCTACGTTAATGTTAAAAATTACTAATTATCATTAATTAAGCTCTAGTAGCTCTTATTATTCATTTCTTATGTTATGTGTATTATTATAGTTCTTGCTCTTCTATGTAAATTCTAGCTATCTGTGAATAGATGTGTATATCTATTTCTATTATTATTATTATTATTATTATTTATTTATGTATTTATTTATTAAACACTGATGTAATTTTATTGTAAATTATACAATCCGCCCCGATTAGCTTTGCTATTTGCGGGTTGTATAAGATTATAAATTCTGTTTTTATAAAATTAATTTAATAAATGATGATGATGATGATGATGATGATGATGTTATCATTTTGGAGCACCCGGAAATGTCATGAATAACCAATCAATGTATGGTGGTTTGCCTTTTTCAAACGTTCCCTTGGTTCCTATTCCAACCTATGAAAACTCCTTGCTTTTTCAACAATTACCCTTCAGGCCGGCATTTGGAAGTGTGCAAACATCGCAAACAAATGTTCAACAAGTGGTAACACCCAGTAAAAGTTCGCCCACTAATACTTCACCCTGTAATTGGGACAACCCGCTGGAAATATTAGCCGATGCTGCATTTTCAAACAAATGATAACTTTGCTAGCAATATCGCAACCCTTTCAGAAGTGTTGAAACCAATTTTATTTTGAACGGTGCCTGACTGAAGAATGCTTACTTAATGCGAGTTAATGAAGTCAAGATCTTGGCGACACAACCATTTCCATGTAACACCGTACGCATTGTATGAAGACATATACCTTGAAGGCTTAAATTGAAACCAAGGTTTATGACATTTAAAATTGAGTCATTTTATAGTAACGGGGATTCACATTTAAATTAGCAATTGTTTGGGAAATGTAATAATTCATGTACGTTGGTATTTGTTGAAATTCCCATCGGCGAGTTAAAAATAGTGTGAAATCAGTTGTTGACATTGCCTTGCGAATTCGAGTTTATTGTGATTTGTACGAAACGACATCACCAGAAGTGATAAAAAATTAATGAATTTCCTTAAGATTAAATTGTAACTTTCCTGTGTTCTTTTATAATGGATCGTAATATGTGAACTTGCTGAGGTCAACAGGTTTTTTTTTTTCGTTTCTGAAAAAAATTGACTTCGGATTTAAACAGCTTTGTTTACATGTCGTAACATCAGATAACATGGTTCTCGACTGAACAACAGTTGGTATGTCGGCAAAACTAGTAGCTGCAGTTGATATTAAACTGAATACTTTATTTCCTTTCAGTTTGAGTTTACGTGTCAACATAGTTGCAAACGATTGGCCTCAAGTAATAAATATTGCCAGTGGGTGTGACCGGCGAAATACGACTTAATTCGTTGCTATGAATCGCTGTGCACTGCAAATAAACTCCAGGTGAAAAAGAAAGCCTGTTTTTATTTTACCTTGCATGTAACTTCAGGAAATACAGATCGTACATGTATTTAGAATGCACTTAGTGCGCTGTTTCTGAAGTTCAAATTTGTCAACGTATTGGTTGCAAATAAACTTTGACACTCAACTAGTACCCTTTTTAAATGAGTCTAGTTTTTGTAGTCTTAGATTGGGCTCTTTTCAACTTCTTTTTCACCCCTAGTCTTTCACCAACACTACATTAAACAGATCAGATAAATTGATTTCTCAACTTTGCAAGTTGCAGCTCTTTAAAAACTGTGCAGAATTCCGCCATGAGTCAACACTCTCAGTAAAAACATTGAACACGCCTACCATCAACTCAAAATAAATTTAGCTTGTTAACAATACCGGTGACTGTCGTCATAAAGTTTGAGCGATGTATCCACAGTGCGTAAAGAAATTTCTAGACATGCCAGGCGTAATACGGCTCAAGGCATCATAAATCGCAACAACTGTGTGATTTTCAGTGAGTTCTGTAGTTTTACGAAACCATCCTTTAATCACACGGAAACAGTATTCACAAGTGTTAAAGACCGGATGATAAGGAGGTTGAAACAGTAAGCTACATCCCCTTCGTGTGAGCATATTTCTGAGAACTGGCTCCACATGTCTCGCATGGTGAAATCCACAATTATCCATTATTACTGTATCTCCCTCTTTCAACACCGGATTGTCCAAAACATCTCTTTCTTCTAAGGCTTCGGCAAAGAAATTTAACAGTTCCAATCCATTGATGGTCCATTTTTTCGTTCACATGGCTTACTCCGAAGATGCTGTGCAGCAAATTTATGGTAAACGTTGCATTCGAAGAGTATCACTGAATTTCAACCGCTGGTGATCCAATCTGTGAGTGACCATAGGTTCTATTGCCTGTTGTCTTAACAACAGACCACTCGTCAAAAATGCATACTTGTGGAATCGAGTGTGCTGCACACGTCTAAGTATTGAACAAGGCGTCGTTCCGTGTCTTGAGTAAGTGACTATCTCGCAACCACATTGAGTCGTTTATACGAAGACATCATCAGTTCTTGCACGCCGTATTCTGTTTCTCCCAATCCCGTGTTCACTGTGACCGCGTTTGCAAAAATTATCCGTGATATTTTGAACCGAACTCTTCGCAATATTTAAGTCTCTCGCTATCTGTCTTTGACCAGTACCCTTCAGCTATCTTTCCACAATTTCGTCTCTGACATTATTGGGAATTGCCTTTCCTTGTTGAATGAAAGGATTGTGGGCCATGACTGATTAATAATTCTGCAACTAAAATCCCAACTTCAAATCGAACTTCAAATTGAACTTTCCAATTTGAGTTTGCAAGCACGCAATTTGGTTGGCTCTTTGATAATGGCAATCGGAAGTCTGGAATGTAGTTTCCAAGTTTCCAAGAGACTTGCAAACCCATGCGCCAAAGTAAGGTGAAATCAAATGTAATGCTCAACAAGTGTTGTTAAATTCACTAAAGATCAAACATTTGCTGTAATGTTAAAAATGTCGATTTCAAAGACTTCGTTTTTGTCTTACATTTTATGAAGCAGGCGTGATAGTATGAGTATCATTGTGATAATTTATATTTGACAATTCACAGTGGATTCAAATTGCTTTTTATTCAGATATTTGCGTTCTAAAAAATCATACTTAGTGCTCGCACTTTGATTAATTTAAAACAAGGTATGATTATTTCCTGATGTTATGAAAATTGGCATTTAAACTGTTTGGTTCTTAACATCGTTTGTCTACAAACTTAATTAATGCATGCTAGTTACTTTTGAACATCTGGTTTTTTTTTTTTCTTTTCGGAAAGAAATCAGTTTTAAGGCCTCGAAATATAAAAATATCTTCCTATTCTCACTGCATAATTAATTAGCAGATCGTGAAAGCGTCGCCTAAACCTCCCACTCCACTAGCGTTGGTTGCATACTGGCATGCATGATGCTTTGTGGCCTGATTGCCTTTAAAGCCGGGCTTTTCCTTCGATCGTTGCCACTTTGCCGGCATCCTGGGTCAGGAAGTGGGTTTTTGCTATTAGAGGTCAATCGACACCAGCACCCTCGTGGTATATTCTTCAACCTAATAGCGGAATTAGCGGACCCTCCAGCTCCATACCCTGTTGTCACTCCTGCACCCGTTCCTGCTCCAGCAGCAGCAGCCGCGGATCCACCAGCTCCCGAAGTTGCACCCATTCCTGTGGAGGCCAAGGTAACTATAGTTCCTTCTCGCCGTTCTCGACATTCTTTTTTGTAATTTCTTTAGGTACTGTTTACTCGTGTTGTTGGACACCGCTAGCGGGCGAAGACTTTTGACATGTATAATGCGTAGTAGGTTATTCAATTGCCGATTAACCAGAAGTACGTTGCTGATTTCCCAGTGGTTTCATCATCGCTAGCTGGTGAGGAACGAGTTTTGGTACCACTAGTTGGCAAGGAGCGGACTTTCATACCGCTAGTGATAAAGATCTCGTTTTGATACCGCTAGTTGGTGAGGAATGAATGGATATCGCTCATTGGCGAGGAATGAGTTTTGATACCGCCAGTTGGCGAGGAGCGAACTCCCACACCGCTAGTTCATGTGGAAAGAGATTTGATACCACCTGTTGGTGAGGAACCAGTTTTGATGCCGCTAGTTGGCGAGGAATGAGTTTTAATACTGCTAGGTGGCGAGGAGTGAACTTTCATACCGCTAGTTGACGAGAAACGAGCTTTGCATTATACCATAGTTAATAGAGGAGAATGGTTAGGAAGCTCGGCAAACATCAAAGGAGCAAACAAAGATGCCAAGATTTAGGTTGGAAAGTCCACTACCGTGCACAATCTTTTGTTTTGCGCTCATACACTATGCATGAATTACGTAACCAACACGTTTCTATTGGTTAGTTCTTCAGTACGGAGTAAACAACCATTGTGTTTTGTGCACGGTCAAGGCCAGAAAAGTGAACAAAAACCTACAACAAAGAAAGTTGTCGGGTTTCCTAACCATTCTCCTCTATTAACTATGATTATACCACAAGTTGCCGAAGGACAGAGTTTTATGTTGTACCGCTAATTAGCAAGTAGTGCATTTGGATACTGCCAGTTGGTGAGGAGCTAAACTATTCATTTTTCTTAGAATTTCTTGCACTTGTTACCACTAGTAGGCACGGAGCATTGCGCCTATCCTTGAAAATCTTTAGCAGGTTTAAAGGGGCTAGGTCACGCAATTTTAGGCAATTTCAGCACTGATCCAATGGTCATAACAGAATTAACTAAAATATCAAAATAACTGTTCAAAACTATAAAAGAACTCTAACAAAACACAGGGAAGCCAAGAAGGGATATGGATGGACAAAACTGGAGAGGATTGAAATGGATTGAACTTGGGTAAATTTGAAAAACGTCGGCCCACCTTTTTTCAAATTTATATCAGTCTATATCAAAATGTCATTTACACATTATTATCATTAACCGTTCGTTCATCTTACGTATTATGGCCGCTGCTGGCACTTAACCTTAAGAACATACTCCACTGTGTAGTACAACAAAAGGAACCCAGCCTTTTGTTGGCCCCTTGGTTTCGGCAGATATGGTGTCCTCTTGCCCCGAGCTGGGGATCGTTAGCAACCTGCGATTTCGTGACCCAAAATATTTCAGGGCTGGTTCTATCCACTGCCACTCTCTCGTGTGGGAACATCTCCTGGCAGATTTCGATCGCAACAACATGAATTTGTTAGACATTATCCAGTAGCGAGTACGGATAGAACACTTTTTTCCGGCATATCAAAGGGACGTTCAAACAACAGTCGTATGACATGCCTTCGCCCCCAACTATTTTGTTTAAGAACTCTCCTTCATGTGCAAAGTTCTCGGATTTCATTGCTGATACAATTGTTCAGTGGGTCGAATCTAGGGTTGCCTCCATCTGGGGGGAAGTCGGCAGTGCCCCTCCACCACACCTAGTCCTTCCACTTACCGTCCAACCCCGGCTTTGCCACGATGAACGTTTTTTAAATCTGTGGATTAGAGATCTCCCTTTCTAACTTGACCATTTGACTGATTTACCAAGATGTGTACTCCCTGGCCACTTCCAGACTAGCTTTGATGATAAGAATGGCTACCAACACATCAAGCTCCACCCTTCCACCAAGACGTATTTTGCATTTGAATGAGGAGGCTATTTTAGTGTGTTGCCGTTTGGTTGGACAGCCAGTGTTTTCATTTACCATAGCCTTGGTCTGGCAGTTTTGCACGCCGCTCGTTCTCTGGGAGTCCCCATTTCTCAATACATTGATGACCATCACGTGAGACAGTTATTCATACCCCGACATGCGTTGCATTTCCCCCTTTTTGGCAGAATGCCAAAGCCATGGCATATATCATATGCTATCTCTTGATAGAAGCCAGATATTTCATTAATATTGAGAAATCCCAACATGTTCCTTCTACGTCAGTACGTTTCTTGGGTTTAGTATGTGATTCCCTGCGCCAATCTTTCTTAGTGCCTCAAGACAAGAAGGCCAAATTCATTACCATCAGAGAGAGCATATTATCATCCAACATGGTAACTCTAAAAACCCTCCAGCATTTCGCCGGAAAGGCAGTTTCGTTGAGTTTAGCCATCCCGTTGTGTAAGCTCTACGAGCGCGAAGTGTTTCAGGCCATTGCACACAAATCTGTTTTGACTGATAAAATGTGTCTTGTTAGTTTCTTATTTTCTGCAGTTTAAATGTCTCGAGTGTATCAGAAGAGGTATTTAAGTCTATTACACGAATAGAAGAGAAACGTTCCATGGACTAAGGCCCGGTTCAGGGACAACTCGAACGGCGAGGGTTTTTGTGTTCAACCTGCTACTCACGGGGCTGTTCTGGACATAAATAAATTAGCTACCCTTGCCAAGTTAAAAATTTTCACGAGAGTAAAAGATGTGATAGAAGCAAACGCTGAGAGAGGAAACACAGAAAACAAGAAAGTCTGGAAGGATGTTATACGACTTCATTCTGTTCGAAGAGGATTGGAATACTTTGTTATAAAAATATCAAAAAAAGTTTTAAAAAATATGGCAAACAAAAATAGAAGAAAGAAAGACTCACGTTGAGTAAAGAAGGAAATTTTGGGGGGAATAGGTAACCCACATATATAATACGTAAATCCTGGCAACAACGAGTGGGGGTGGTAGCCCCATGATACCTTCCTGTAACTCTTACACTTGAGTAGGACATTTACAACGATGACTATGATTTGTCTGAAATTTTGCACAGGCTAGGGTAACCAACCCCTGGGAAGTGCCCCACGATGAACAGTATTGTTTGCAACAATGTCTTACGGTATTACGTGGAAATGATCAAGAGATAAAGAAAGAAAGGACAAGAAAACCAAGCAAGTAAGATTTAACCGTATCCTGGCATTGGTTACTCGATGATACCCCGTGTGACTTTGAGATGACACTCATTGAAAGTTTCTTTTAACCAGTGCCCTCTTTCAAACGACAGGAGAATACCCTTGTAACAAGAGACAAGGGGGGAGGGGGACCAGGGAACCATAATGATGTATGACCACGAACAAAGGTTCACAACACAATTTCACGCAGATAAGTTGGTTTGAGGCTTTGGCGGACGTTAAATGGAAATCAAACCTTGATTTAATGAACATTTATATGTTCTCTGTACAATGGAGGATATTGTTGAGCCCATTTATAGTAAAATGTACGGAAAAGAGCCTAGATACCACGAAGCCCTGCTAATTATTGCAGTTGTTAGCCGTTTGGCACCTCCTTAAGTTGAGATTCTACTGCCAAAACTCCGTTTTAATTGGCCACTGTGGAAATCTTATTTTGCAAAGGCAAACTTCCTGTTTGCATATATGCAGTTTCATTTCTGCTTTCTGGTTTCTTCCCAAGAAAGACAAAAAGCGTTTGTTAACTTGGTTGGAGTATATTTCAGTAAGATGCCACGCCCACCTTATTGGGAGGGGGAGGTCACATTTATCCAGAAAAGTTCAATGGGGGCGCAGGTTCTACGGAATCCTTTTCACGCCATTGTAACAACTAGGTAAATTTCTCATTCACTGTCAAACAATTACGTGGAAGGCCATTCTTTTATTATTTTAGAATAAATTTAGTTCCCATTTGCTTCAGGAAGATTATTTTTGGAGAGGCATAATTTTTTCATTGACGCTATACTAATAAGGATTCCAAAATAAGACTTTCGCACACAAAAAAAATCTTCCTGCCCATGATATTCATAAAATTGTCATTTGCTTACCAAAATCGAGACCAAAAATGATCACTAAACATTTAGAGTTTAAAAGGAGGCCACAATATTGAACCAAAGCTTGGGTTTTGTTCCAGGAATACTAATTATAGTGTTTAAATCAAGATGCTCTTTCACGAAGTAAACTTTTCAGTCAACACAGGAGTCGTCATTTCCTTAGTTTTTACAGGGAACACAAGCCCTCTTTCATTGTTTTCAAACCATTTCTTTACATTGAGGGTCTGTTTTCTTCACATGCGCTTAATATGTATTATGTCGGGTCTTCAACACCTAGCATGGTGAAATGATTTAGTAAAATTCGAACAACGTAGAGGGATTTGTATTTCTGAGATTTGTTCAGTAAGATGCCACGCCCACCTTATTGGGAGGGGGAGGTCACATTTATCCAGAAAAGTTCAATGGGGGCGCAGGTTCTACGGAATCCTTTTCACGCCATTGTAACAACTAGGTAAATTTCTCATTCACTGTCAAACAATTACGTGGAAGGCCATTCTTTTATTATTTTAGAATAAATTTAATTCCCATTTGCTTCAGGAAGATTATTTTTGGAGAGGCATAATTTTTTCATTGACGCTATACTAATAAGGATTCCAAAATAAGACTTTCGCACACAAAAAAAATCTTCCTGCCCATGATATTCATAAAATTGTCATTTGCTTACCAAAATCGAGACCAAAAATGATCACTAAACATTTAGAGTTTAAAAGGAGGCCACAATATTGAACCAAAGCTTGGGTTTTGTTCCAGGAATACTAATTATAGTGTTTAAATCAAGATGCTCTTTCACGAAGTAAACTTTTCAGTCAACACAGGAGTCGTCATTTCCTTAGTTTTTACAGGAAACACAAGCCCTCTTTCATTGTTTTCAAACCATTTCTTTACATTGAGGGTCTGTTTTCTTCACATGTGCTTAATATGTATTATGTCGGGTCTTCAACACCTAGCATGGTGAAATGATTTAGTAAAATTCGAACAACGTAGAGGGATTTGTATTTCTGAGATTTGTTTGGAGCATAATCGAGGACTAGAAGGTGCCCTACATTGCAGCATGAGTTTATTAATGGCAGTAATGACTTATGTGTCAGGGAATATCATAGATATAGTCAAGAACTAGTCTTACAATTATAGTAAGGTCTGACTACTTGAAAAAGGAATTAATCTAAAGTTGGCCAAAAATCGACTAAAAATTTCATCTCCTTACCTCTGAAAGTAGAAAAAAAATTGTTAAAAATCGGTAAAACCACAAAAATGTCTAGTTTTCTAATAGCACTTTTCTTTGCATGTAGCCGTTGTTTAAAACTTGCTGAGGTTGTTTATCATCAAATTTGTGATAAATTCTGAAGTAAAAAACGACTGTTTGGGAATTGTTGTTTCCTTACTTATTGAACATTTGGTCTTTATTCTTTCATTACTTCCGTCAAACTTTGCGCAATTGGCCGAAAACTTCAAAAATTGTAGCCCACATCAACAGTTGTAAGGTCAAAAAATCCCACATATTATCATCTATTTTCGACCCTTCTAGAGACATTTAACCTAAAAAACGGCAAAAATAATTTTTCTATTGCAAAGGTTATAATGGGGGGAATAAAAACAAGCCTGTGGGGAATGATTTTATCATCCATCAAGCAAATTTTCAAAGTTCTAGCAATATTTTTTCCTACATTCCCCAACTTTTGTCATTACCTTACCTTCTGCAAAATTCAGTATGTCATCTTTGGTGCTATTCAGGGCTCAGTTGCTGTTCTTTTAACACGGACAACATTGACACCACAAGTGCACTTTGTGAAAAAACAGAGACTTGTTGCATGAAATAAACGTTTTATAAAAGATTTATCATGAGCAAAGTAAGGAAATGACATCGCCAGGAACATGATAATGATCTAATCTTGATGTAGTTAACAATTTTATAGAATGGTCAACCAATAATGGTATGAAATGTTATTTCTCTAAATGTAAAGAAATGGTTTTTCGAAAGAAAGGCTACAATAATGTACTAGAGACAGTACAGAGTATCCCGCAAGATCCAAAACTATGTATATGAGGGGTTACATTTCAGGAAAATTTAAGGTTCTCTATTCATGTCAAGAATAAGTTGGCTGCAGCTAATAAATGTCTATACGTTCTAAGAACTCTAAGGAAGGAAGGGTATTGTCAAGCGGAGTTGGATAACTTATTCAGCACTTTAGTTTTGCCTAAGATTATGTACGGAATATCTGTATATGGTTCATCTCCACCAGAACTTAATACCATACAATGTTTCCTTGATCGTTGTCATAAACGAAGATATACATCCTCTCCTGTTCCATTATTAATTAATTAGAAAAGTCTGATAAAGGTATTTTCAAGAAATTAAGCGAGTGTGAAGGTTATCCTTTACATCACTCCCTTCCTAGGATTAACCATGCTACCCTTAAGCTGAGACAAGTCAAGCGTACATTTCCAATTTGTAATACTGAGCGTTTAAAAAATGCTTTTTTAACAGAATTAGGTTTCATTACAATTTAGCTATTAGTAATTAATGTATATTTTGCACTTTTTTAAGTATTTAATAGTTACAGTACTGTGCAAAAGTAATGCAAGTGATTTCCGACGAAATTCCTGGCTTTTCGAGGAAATTTTGTTTGAAACGATATTTCGCTGATTTTTCGCCGCAATTTCGCAACGCTTATTGTTTCAATCGGTGTGATTTTTCTAGCGATAATTCACTCTCCCCGAAAATGCGAGGCGAATTTTCGAGCGATAGTTCGTTCTTCCCGAAAATTCGTTGCGAATTTGTAAGTCAACAGTTGCTCTGTTTATGCCTTGGGACTTCATTAGGAAAGTTCGAGTGACTACGTGAATATTCTTTCTGTAGAGGCAGCATTACAGCCGCATTACAGCTGCCGAGTTTTGCTTCATGAACTGGATCAGCGATTGGAATTAGATAAGGATTTGGCTTCATGAAGCGTGAGGATCTTCCTGTTCTGATCGATGCTTCAAGATCACGGAATGCTTCAAAAAAAGAGCATTTCACAATGCTTTTGTTAAGGAATTCGACAATCAGTGTTGAAGGATTTATCGGTGACTATGCTTGCATAAGGGATTTACATGTAACTGCACCAAACTGGCATATTGAGAAAAGAAATTTCTTAAATGTTATGTTTTTACTGCATTACAGGAAGAGGGGTACCAAACATTATGCAAGCAGCTACGGACAAGACAGTTAAGGTGACACCAGATATGTGATGGATGCCAAAGTTCGGCA
>NC_090875.1:160000-200000 GCF_036669935.1 Montipora foliosa | reverse complement strand
TTCTTGGATTTCGTTCCTGTGCTTACCGTTCTTAGTTACAAATTCTTTTGAATGATCAACAGTTTCATGAGTGTATGCACGCTTTTCTACGTTAACATATGATTTCCAGCAGTCTGAAATAATAGGATTTCCTAGAGCAATCCATTCTTTAATAATTGGAAGGAAAGTGGTCTCACTGTGGTATCTAATAATGCGCTGCATTGTTTACTTTAAGCTTCAGAATGTGGCTTTTACGCAATTAAATCTGTTCCAGCGGAACAAGACAAAGAATTTCACGCGCAAATTGCTTCCTACCTTGTTGTCCTTGGCTTCGCTCTGATCCTCCATTTCTGTGACTTTTACCTGTGTGCTAACAAGATAAATCATGTGATGACAGGACTTATGCGAACTGCCATAGTTTATTTAATTTATTTAATTTCCATTTCTCGCTATTCGCTTTTTTCACTCTTTCCATAATACAGGTCATTTGGGGTGGGGGGGAGGGGGGGGAAGTATTTCATTAAAACAATGGATGTTCATTTCACTGAAGCACGATACAGTCCCAAGAGTAAATAACTTGCAGTGTTTTTTTTAATGTAAATAGCCCCCTTCCCCCATGGAAAAACACATGTTAGAAACGATGCATTAACAATAGACTTGATTGCGTGAACAACTTGATTAAGACAATCCTTGATGACGCGAATCGTAATTTTGTCTATCCGAGGGGCCTTATTTGAAGGCATCATTGTTATTATACATTTTATCTGTTTATAATCAATGGTACTCAGTGTGAACTGGTCAGAAAGGGCGTATTGTCTGGGTGCAAAAGAGTTCTGGTTAAGAGTTAGGTTGCATTCATTAGCTAGGGATGTGATTTTGTCAACAGTGCTCTGACCAACAGATCTGAAGAACTGATTAAATTCGTCTGCAACAGTTTTGTTGTTCTTACTGAATATTCGCTGGGATGTAAATATATCAGAGATGCCATGGCGGATTGCTTTCCAGGATCTGTTGGGCAACAAATTCCTGTTCAGCAATTCTGATTTCCCATTTTACTTCCTGTCTAAAATACCTGTAGGCAGTCCAGGATAGCGGATCATTTGTTTCCTTTGCTTTCTTACGCCAGTCATCCCTAGTCTTCATCAATCCGCAGATGTTATCTGTTACAGATGGGTTTGGTTTACCGATACGGTCCTCGTTTTTACGGAATTGAAACTAGTTTTCTGTGTGGATAACTCCATCAAATAAAACTGTGTTTATGATTACGCGATTGTTAAAAAGCTGTGCGCGACTTTACGTTGGGGCGTGGGACCTAATACCAACAGGGTAATCAAATCCCTCCCTAGCTCTATTTCTAATGCGCTGGACATATCTTTAACACAGCTATGGGATCCACTGTTCCAAGTGCAGCGAAAGAAGACAACTGAGAAGTTTAAGCTTCATATCACAGAGAAAGGAAGGAAACTTCGACCAGGAAATTGAAATTGACGAGGACAAAGACATTGAATACTTCAAAGTCCCTCCTCATAACGAATTATCTGAGAGTGATAATCTGTACGACTTTAAAATGGTAAGGAACTGCGTTAATGTTTCACTGATATCAAGATGCATAACAGGTCAACTGCTCTGCTCCTCTTTTTGCTTTAGTTCCGTTTCAATGCCGTGCATTATTAGAGATCCTTTCTTGTATCCCGTTAGCTTCAAATTATGCGACCAAGGTACTTTTGAGTTATAACTGCAAGTGCATTCTCCTCAACCAAGCCGATCGTTTTCAATTCAGGAAACTCCAAAGAGCGAAACGTTTTCCTTTGTCCTGCAATTTTTTGTCTGATTATAGGCACTATTATACGTCAGTAAGCACACCTTTCACAACATGTTAATGTCTCGCAGAAAAACTACCAGCAAATCCTCGTCTTTATGTAAAGAAGGCCACATAAATTCTGCAATATGTCCTGAATACACGTATTTGCACCGACCAAATTCGGGTCATCCTGTCTTCACATCCACTGTTCTTCGATTTCGTTCCTTTGCTTACCGTTCTTAGTTACAAATTCTTTTGAATGATCAACAGTTTCATGAGTGTATCCATGCTTTTCTACGTTAACATATGATTTCTGTCTGAAATAATAGGATTTCCAAGAGCAATCCTTTCTTTAATGATGCATTTACAAGGATGCATTAACAATAGACTTGATTGCGTGAACAACTTGATTAAGACAATCCTTGATGACGCGAATCACAATTTTGTCTATCCCAGGGGCCTTATTTGAAGGCATCACTGTTATTATACGTTTTATCTCTTTATAATCAATGGTACTCAGTGTGAAGTGGTCAGAAAGGGCGTATTGTCTCGGTCCAAAGGAGTTCTGGTTAAGTGTTAGGTTGCATTCATTAGCTAGGGGTGTGATTTTGTCAACCGTGCTCTGACCAACAGATATGAAGAACTGATTAAATTCGTCTGCAACAGTATTGTCGTTTTTACTGAATATTTGCTGGGATGTAGATTTATTAGGGATGTAATGGCGGATTGCTTTCCAGGATCTGTTGGGCAACAAATTCCTGTTCAGCAATTCTGATTTCCCGTTTTACTTCCTGTCTAAAATACCTGTAAGGAGTCCAGGATAGCGGATCATTTGTTTTCTTTGCTTTCTTGCGCCAGTCATTCCCAGTCTTCATCAATCCGCAGATGTTATCTGTTACACATGGGTTTGGTTTACTGATATGGTCCTCGTTCTTACGGAATTCAAACTAGTTTTCTGTGTGGATAACTCGATCAAATAAAACTGTGTTTATGACTACGCGATTGTTAGAAAGCTGTGCGCGACTTTACGTTGGGGCGTGGACCTAATACCAACAGGGTAATCAAATCCCTCCCTAGCTCTATTTCTGATGGGCTGGACATATCTTTAACACAGCTATGGGATCCACTGTTCCAAGTGCAGCGAAAGAAGACAACTGAGAAGTTTAAGCTTCATATCACAGATAGAGGAATGAAACTCGATGAGGAAATTGAAATTTACGAGGACAAAGACATTGAATACTTCAAAGTCCCTCCTCACAACGAATTATCAGAGAGTGATAATCTGTACGACTTCAAAATGGTAAGGAACTGCGTCACTGTTTCACTGATATCAAGATACATAACAGGTCAACTGCTCTGCTTTTTTTTTGCTTTAGTTCCGTTTCAATGCCGTGCATTATTAGAGATCCTTTCTTGTATCAAGTTAGCTTCGAATTATGCGACCAAGGTACTTTTGAGTTATAACTGCAAGTGCATTCTCCTCGACCAAGTCGATCGTTTTCAGTTCAGGAAACTCCAAAGAGCAAAACGTTTTCCTTTGTCCTGCAATTTTTTCTCTGATTATAGGCACTATTATAAGTCAGTAGGCACACCTTTCACAACATGTTAATGTCTCGCAGAAAAACTACCAGCAAATCCTCGTCTTTATGTAAAAAACGCCACATATATTCTGCAATATGTCCTGAATACACGTATTTGCACCGACCAAATTCGGGTCATCCTGTCTTCACATCCACTGTTCTTCGATTTCGTTCCTGTGCTTACCGTTCTTAGTTAGAAATTCTTTTGAATGATCAACAGTTTCATGAGTGTATGCATGCTTTTCTACGTTAACATATGATTTCCAGCAGTCTGAAATAATAGGATTTCCTAGAGCAATCCATTCTTTAATAATTGGAAGGAAAGTGGTCTCACTGTGGTATCTAATACTGCGCTGCATTGTTTACTTTAAGCTTCAGAATGTGGCTTTTACGCGATTTAATCTGTTCCAGCAGAACAAAAACAACGAATTTCACGCACAAATTCCTTCCTACCTTGTTGTCCTCGGCTTCATCTTATCCTCCATTTCTGTGACTTTTACCCGTGTGCTAACAGGATAAATCATGTGATGACAGGACTTATACGAACTCCCATAGTTTATTTAATTTATTTAATTGGTATTTCTCGTTATTCGCTTTTTTCACCCTTTCCATAATACAGGTCATTTGGGGTGGGGGGGGGGGGGAGGTATTGCATTAAAACAATGGATGTTCATTTCACTGAAGCACGATACAGTCCCAAGAGTAAATAACTTGTACTCTTTTTTTTAATGTAAATAGCCCCCTCCCCCCATGGAAAAACACATGTTAGAAAGGATGCATTAACAATAGACTTGATTGCGTGAACAACTTGATTAAGACAATCCTTGATGACGCGAATCGTAATTTTGTCTATCCCAGGGGCCTTATTTGAAGGCATCATTGTTATTATACGTTTTATTTGTTTATAATCAATGGTACTGAGTGTGAACTGGTCAGAAACGGCATATTGTCTCGGTGCAAAAGAGTTCTGGTTAAGTGTTAGGTTGCATTTATTAGCTAGGGATGTGATTTTGTCAACAGTGCTCTGATCAACAGATATGAAGAACTGATTAAATTCGTCTGCAACAGTTTTGTCGTTCTTACTGAATATTCGCTGGAATGTAGATTTATTAGGGATGCGATGCCGGATTGCTTTCCAGGATCTGTTGGACAACAAATTCCTGTTCAGCAATTCTGATTTCCCGTTTTACTTCCTGTCTAAAATACCTGTAGGCAGTCCAGGATAGCGGATCATTTGTTTTCTTTGCTTTCTTACGCCAGTCATCCCTTGTCTTCATCAATCCGCAGATGTTATCTGTTACACATGGGTTTGGTTTACCGATACGGTCCTCGTTTTTACGGAATTGAAACTAGTTTTCTGTGTGGATAACTCGATCAAATAAAACTGTGTTTATGGTTAAGCGATTGTTAAAAAGCTGTGAGCGACTTTGCGTTGGGGCGTGGGACCTAATACCAACAGGGTAATCAAATCCCTCCCTAGCTCTATTTCTAATGGGCTGGACATATCTTTAACACAGCTATGGGATCCACTGTTCCAAGTGCAGCGAAAGAAGACAACTGAGATGTTTAAGCTTCCTATCACAGAGAAAGGAAGGAAACTCGACAAGGAAATTGAAATTGACGAGGACAAAGACATTGAATACTTCAAAGTCCCTCCTCACAACGAATTATCAGAGAATCTGTACGACTTCAAAATGGTAAGGAACTGCGTCACTGTTTCACTGATATCAAGATACATAACAGGTCAACTGCTCTGCTTGTCTTTTTGCTTTAGTTCCGTTTCAATGCCGTGCATTATTAGAGATCCTTTCTTGTATCCCGTTAGCTTCGAATTATGCGACCAAGGTACTTTTGAGTTATAACTGCAAGTGCATTCTCCTCGACCAAGTCGATCGTTTTCAATTCAGGAAACTCCAAAGAGCAAAACGTTTTCCTTTGTCCTGCAATTTTTTGTCTGATTATAGGCACTATTATACGTCAGTAAGCACACCTTTCACAACATGTTAATGTCTCGCAGAAAAACTACCAGCAAATCCTCGTCTTTATGTAAAAAACGCCACATATATTCTGCAATATGTCCTGAATACACATATTTGCATCGACCAAATTCGGGTCATCCTGTCTTCACATCCACTGTTCTTCGATTTCGTTCCTGTGCTTACCGTTCTTAGTTAGAAATTCTTTTGAATGATCAACAGTTTCATGAGTGTATGCATGCTTTTCTACGTTAACATATGATTTCCAGCAGTCTGAAATAATAGGATTTCCTAGAGCAATCCATTCTTTAATAATTGGAAGGAAAGTGGTCTCACTGTGGTATCTAATACTGCGCTGCATTGTTTAATTTAAGCTTCAGAATGTGGCTTTTACGCGATTAAATCTGTTCCAGCAGAACAAAAACAACGAATTTCACGCACAAATTCCTTCCTACCTTGTTGTCCTCGGCATTATCTTATTCTCTATTTCTGTGACTTTTACCCGTGTGCTTACAGGATAAATCATGTGATGACAGGACTTATACGAACTGCCATAGTTTATTTAATTTATTTAATTTGTATTTCTCGTTATTCGCTTTTTTCATCCTTTCCATAATACAGGTCATTTGGGGTGGGGGGGGGGGGGGGAGGTATTGCATTAAAACAATGGATGTTCATTTCACTGAAGCACGATACAGTCCCAAGAGTAAATAACTTCTACTGTTTTTTTTGATGTAAATAGCCCCCTCCCCCCATGGAAAAACACATGTTAGAAAGGATGCATTAACAATAGACTTGATTGCGTGAACAACTTGATTAAGACAATCCTTGATGACGCGAATCGTAATTTTGTCTATCCCAGGGGCCTTATTTGAAGGCATCATTGTTATTATACGTTTTATTTGTTTATAATCAATGGTACTGAGTGTGAACTGGTCAGAAACGGCATATTGTCTCGGTGCAAAAGAGTTCTGGTTAAGTGTTAGGTTGCATTTATTAGCTAGGGATGTGATTTTGTCAACAGTGCTCTGACCAACAGATATGAAGAACTGATTAAATTCGTCTGCAACAGTTTTGTCGTTCTTACTGAATATTCGCTGGAATGTAGATTTATTAGGGATGCGATGGCGGATTGCTTTCCAGGATCTGTTGGACAACAAATTCCTGTTCAGCAATTCTGATTTCCCGTTTTACTTCCTGTCTAAAATACCTGTAGGCAGTCCAGGATAGCGGATCATTTGTTTTCTTGCTTTCTTACGCCAGTCAATCCCAGTCTTCATCAATCCGCAGATGTTATCTGTTACACATGGGTTTGCTTTACTGATATGGTCCTCGTTCTTACGCAATTCAAACTAGTTTTCTGTGTGGATAACTTGATCAAATAAAACTGTGTTTATGATTACGCGATTGTTAAAAAGCTGTGCGCGACTTTACGTTGGGGTGTGGGACCTAATACCAACAGGGTAATCAAATCCCTCCCTTGCTCTATTTCTAATGGGCTGGACATATCTTTAACACAGCTATGGGATCCACTGTTCCAAGTGCAGCGAAAGAAGACAACTGAGATGTTTAAGCTTCCTATCACAGAGAAAGGAAGGAAACTCGACAAGGAAATTGAAATTGACGAGGACAAAGACATTGAATACTTCAAAGTCCCTCCTCACAACGAATTATCAGAGAATCTGTACGACTTCAAAATGGTAAGGAACTGCGTCACTGTTTCACTGATATCAAGATACATAACAGGTCAACTGCTCTGCTTGTCTTTTTGCTTTAGTTCCGTTTCAATGCCGTGCATTATTAGAGATCCTTTCTTGTATCCCGTTAGCTTCGAATTATGCGACCAAGGTACTTTTGAGTTATAACTGCAAGTGCATTCTCCTCGACCAAGTCGATCGTTTTCAATTCAGGAAACTCCAAAGAGCAAAACGTTTTCCTTTGTCCTGCAATTTTTTGTCTGATTATAGGCACTATTATACGTCAGTAAGCACACCTTTCACAACATGTTAATGTCTCGCAGAAAAACTACCAGCAAATCCTCGTCTTTATGTAAAAAACGCCACATATATTCTGCAATATGTCCTGAATACACATATTTGCATCGACCAAATTCGGGTCATCCTGTCTTCACATCCACTGTTCTTCGATTTCGTTCCTGTGCTTACCGTTCTTAGTTAGAAATTCTTTTGAATGATCAACAGTTTCATGAGTGTATGCATGCTTTTCTACGTTAACATATGATTTCCAGCAGTCTGAAATAATAGGATTTCCTAGAGCAATCCATTCTTTAATAATTGGAAGGAAAGTGGTCTCACTGTGGTATCTAATACTGCGCTGCATTGTTTAATTTAAGCTTCAGAATGTGGCTTTTACGCGATTAAATCTGTTCCAGCAGAACAAAAACAACGAATTTCACGCACAAATTCCTTCCTACCTTGTTGTCCTCGGCATTATCTTATTCTCTATTTCTGTGACTTTTACCCGTGTGCTTACAGGATAAATCATGTGATGACAGGACTTATACGAACTGCCATAGTTTATTTAATTTATTTAATTTGTATTTCTCGTTATTCGCTTTTTTCATCCTTTCCATAATACAGGTCATTTGGGGTGGGGGGGGGGGGGGAGGTATTGCATTAAAACAATGGATGTTCATTTCACTGAAGCACGATACAGTCCCAAGAGTAAATAACTTCTACTGTTTTTTTTGATGTAAATAGCCCCCTCCCCCCATGGAAAAACACATGTTAGAAAGGATGCATTAACAATAGACTTGATTGCGTGAACAACTTGATTAAGACAATCCTTGATGACGCGAATCGTAATTTTGTCTATCCCAGGGGCCTTATTTGAAGGCATCATTGTTATTATACGTTTTATTTGTTTATAATCAATGGTACTGAGTGTGAACTGGTCAGAAACGGCATATTGTCTCGGTGCAAAAGAGTTCTGGTTAAGTGTTAGGTTGCATTTATTAGCTAGGGATGTGATTTTGTCAACAGTGCTCTGACCAACAGATATGAAGAACTGATTAAATTCGTCTGCAACAGTTTTGTCGTTCTTACTGAATATTCGCTGGAATGTAGATTTATTAGGGATGCGATGGCGGATTGCTTTCCAGGATCTGTTGGACAACAAATTCCTGTTCAGCAATTCTGATTTCCCGTTTTACTTCCTGTCTAAAATACCTGTAGGCAGTCCAGGATAGCGGATCATTTGTTTTCTTGCTTTCTTACGCCAGTCAATCCCAGTCTTCATCAATCCGCAGATGTTATCTGTTACACATGGGTTTGCTTTACTGATATGGTCCTCGTTCTTACGCAATTCAAACTAGTTTTCTGTGTGGATAACTTGATCAAATAAAACTGTGTTTATGATTACGCGATTGTTAAAAAGCTGTGCGCGACTTTACGTTGGGGTGTGGGACCTAATACCAACAGGGTAATCAAATCCCTCCCTTGCTCTATTTCTAATGGGCTGGACATATCTTTAACACAGCTATGGGATCCACTGTTCCAAGTGCAGCGAAAGAAGACAACTGAGAAGTTTAAGCTTCATATCACAGAGAAAGGAAGGAAACTCGACAAGGAAATTGAAATTTACGAGGACAAAGACATTGAATACTTCAAAGTCCCTCCTCACAACGAATTATCAGAGAGTGATAATCTGTACGACTTCAAAATGGTAAGGAACTGCGTCACTGTTTCACTGATATCAAGATACATAACAGGTCAACTGCTCTGCTTCTCTTTTAGCTTTAGTTTCGTTTCAATGCCGTGCATTATTACAGATCCTTTCTTGTATCCCGTTAGCTTCGAATTATGCGACCAAGGTACTTTTGAGTTATAACTGCAAGTGCATTCTCCTTGACCAAGTCGATCGTTTTCAATTCAGGAAACTCCAAAGTGCGAAACGTTTTCCTTTGTCCTGCAATTTTTTGTCTGATTATAGGCACTATTACACGTCAGTAAGCACACCTTTCACATCATGTTAATGTCTCGCAGAAAAACTACCAGCAAATCCTCGTCTTTATGTAAAGAACGCCACATAAATTCTGCAATATGCCCTGAATACACGTATTTGCACGGACCAAATTCGGGTCATCCTGTCTTCACATCCACTGTTCTTCGATTTCGTTCCTTTGCTTACCGTTCTTAGTTACAAATTCTTTTGAATGATCAACAGTTTCATGAGTGTATCCATGCTTTTCTACGTTAACATATGATTTCTAGCAGTCTGAAATAATAGGATTTCCTAGAGCAATCCATTCTTTAATAATTGGAAGGAAAGTGGTCTCACTGTGATATCTAATAATGCGCTGCATTGTTTACTTTAAGCTTCAGAATGTGGCTTTTACTCAATTAAATCTGTTCCAGCAAAACCAAAACAACGAATTTCACGCGCAAATTGCTTCCTACCTTGTTGTCCTCAGCTTGACTCTGATCCTCCATTTCTGTGACTTTTACCCGTGTGCTAACAAGATAAATCATGTGATGACAGGACTTATGCGAACTGCCATAGTTTATTTAATTTATTTAATTTCTATTTCTCGTTATTCGCTTTTTTCACCCTTCCCATAATACAGGTCATTTGGGGAGGGGGGGGGGGGGGGGAGGGGAGTATTGTATTAAAACAATGGATGTTCATTTCACTGAAGCACGATACAGTCCCAAGAGTAAATAACTTGTACTGTTTTTTTTTATGTAAATAGCCCCCACGCCCCCACCCCCCCATCGTGGGATGGTGAATTTCGTTTGGAGAAAAATACTCTTCCAGTTGCCCTGACCTGACCTGACCCGGAACGTGACCTGCCCTGCAACCTGACCTGTGAACTGGGACCTGTGTTTTAGACCTGCCGTCGATACGGTATCATTTGATTGCAGATACGAAGTGAGTTGGTAGGAGTGAGATGGGCCTATTGTTGTTTGCCTGTTCGTGGTCGCCGTCTTTTTGAATTGGCATGACCTCGGCTGTTTTCCATTTTGATGGAAAAACACATCAACAATAGACTTGATTGCATGAACAACTTGATTAAGACAATCCTTGATGACGCGAATCATAATTTTGTCTATCCCAGGGGCCTTATTTGAAGGCATCACTGTTATTATACGTTTTATCTCTTTATAATCAATGGTACTCAGTGTGAAGTGGTCAGAAAGGGCGTATCGTCTCGGTGCAAAAGAGTTCTGGTTAAGTTTTAGGTTGCATTCATTACCTAGGGATGTGATTTTGTCAACAGTGCTCTGATCAACAGATATGAAGAACTGATTAAATTCGTCTGCAACAGTTTTGTCGTTCTTACTGAATATTCGCTGGAATGTAGATTTATTAGGGATGCGATGCCGGATTGCTTTCCAGGATCTGTTGGACAACAAATTCCTGTTCAGCAATTCTGATTTCCCGTTTTACTTCCTGTCTAAAATACCTGTAGGCAGTCCAGGATAGCGGATCATTTGTTTTCTTTGCTTTCTTACGCCAGTCATCCCTTGTCTTCATCAATCCGCAGATGTTATCTGTTACACATGGGTTTGGTTTACCGATACGGTCCTCGTTTTTACGGAATTGAAACTAGTTTTCTGTGTGGATAACTCGATCAAATAAAACTGTGTTTATGATTAAGCGATTATTAAAAAGCTGTGAGCGACTTTGCGTTGGGGCGTGGGACCTAATACCAACAGGGTAATCAAATCCCTCCCTAGCTCTATTTCTAATGGGCTGGACATATCTTTAACACAGCTATGGGATCCACTGTTCCAAGTGCAGCGAAAGAAGACAACTGAGATGTTTAAGCTTCCTATCACAGAGAAAGGAAGGGAACTCGACAAGGAAATTGAAATTGACGAGGACAAAGACATTGAATACTTCAAAGTCCCTCCTCACAACGAATTATCAGAGAATCTGTACGACTTCAAAATGGTAAGGAACTGCGTCACTGTTTCACTGATATCAAGATACATAACAGGTCAACTGCTCTGCTTGTCTTTTTGCTTTAGTTCCGTTTCAATGCCGTGCATTATTAGAGATCCTTTCTTGTATCCCGTTAGCTTCGAATTATGCGACCAAGGTACTTTTGAGTTATAACTGCAAGTGCATTCTCCTCGACCAAGTCGATCGTTTTCAATTCAGGAAACTCCAAAGAGCAAAACGTTTTCCTTTGTCCTGCAATTTTTTGTCTGATTATAGGCACTATTATACGTCAGTAAGCACACCTTTCACAACATGTTAATGTCTCGCAGAAAAACTACCAGCAAATCCTCGTCTTTATGTAAAAAACGCCACATATATTCTGCAATATGTCCTGAATACACATATTTGCATCGACCAAATTCGGGTCATCCTGTCTTCACATCCACTGTTCTTCGATTTCGTTCCTGTGCTTACCGTTCTTAGTTAGAAATTCTTTTGAATGATCAACAGTTTCATGAGTGTATGCATGCTTTTCTACGTTAACATATGATTTCCAGCAGTCTGAAATAATAGGATTTCCTAGAGCAATCCATTCTTTAATAATTGGAAGGAAAGTGGTCTCACTGTGGTATCTAATACTGCGCTGCATTGTTTAATTTAAGCTTCAGAATGTGGCTTTTACGCGATTAAATCTGTTCCAGCAGAACAAAAACAACGAATTTCACGCACAAATTCCTTCCTACCTTGTTGTCCTCGGCATTATCTTATTCTCTATTTCTGTGACTTTTACCCGTGTGCTTACAGGATAAATCATGTGATGACAGGACTTATACGAACTGCCATAGTTTATTTAATTTATTTAATTTGTATTTCTCGTTATTTGCTTTTTTCACCCTTTCCATAATACAGGTCATTTGGGTGGGGGGGGGGGGGGAGGTATTGCATTAAAAGAATGGATGTTCATTTCACTGAAGCACGATACAGTCCCAAGAGTAAATAACTTCTACTGTTTTTTTTGATGTAAATAGCCCCCTCCCCCCATGGAAAAACACATGTTAGAAAGGATGCATTAACAATAGACTTGATTGCGTGAACAACTTGATTAAGACAATCCTTGATGACGCGAATCGTAATTTTGTCTATCCCAGGGGCCTTATTTGAAGGCATCATTGTTATTATACGTTTTATTTGTTTATAATCAATGGTACTGAGTGTGAACTGGTCAGAAACGGCATATTGTCTCGGTGCAAAAGAGTTCTGGTTAAGTGTTAGGTTGCATTTATTAGCTAGGGATGTGATTTTGTCAACAGTGCTCTGATCAACAGATATGAAGAACTGATTAAATTCGTCTGCAACAGTTTTGTCGTTCTTACTGAATATTCGCTGGAATGTAGATTTATTAGGGATGCGATGCCGGATTGCTTTCCAGGATCTGTTGGACAACAAATTCCTGTTCAGCAATTCTGATTTCCCGTTTTACTTCCTGTCTAAAATACCTGTAGGCAGTCCAGGATAGCGGATCATTTGTTTTCTTTGCTTTCTTACGCCAGTCATCCCTTGTCTTCATCAATCCGCAGATGTTATCTGTTACACATGGGTTTGGTTTACCGATACGGTCCTCGTTTTTACGGAATTGAAACTAGTTTTCTGTGTGGATAACTCGATCAAATAAAACTGTGTTTATGATTAAGCGATTATTAAAAAGCTGTGAGCGACTTTGCGTTGGGGCGTGGGACCTAATACCAACAGGGTAATCAAATCCCTCCCTAGCTCTATTTCTAATGGGCTGGACATATCTTTAACACAGCTATGGGATCCACTGTTCCAAGTGCAGCGAAAGAAGACAACTGAGATGTTTAAGCTTCCTATCACAGAGAAAGGAAGGGAACTCGACAAGGAAATTGAAATTGACGAGGACAAAGACATTGAATACTTCAAAGTCCCTCCTCACAACGAATTATCAGAGAATCTGTACGACTTCAAAATGGTAAGGAACTGCGTCACTGTTTCACTGATATCAAGATACATAACAGGTCAACTGCTCTGCTTGTCTTTTTGCTTTAGTTCCGTTTCAATGCCGTGCATTATTAGAGATCCTTTCTTGTATCCCGTTAGCTTCGAATTATGCGACCAAGGTACTTTTGAGTTATAACTGCAAGTGCATTCTCCTCGACCAAGTCGATCGTTTTCAATTCAGGAAACTCCAAAGAGCAAAACGTTTTCCTTTGTCCTGCAATTTTTTGTCTGATTATAGGCACTATTATACGTCAGTAAGCACACCTTTCACAACATGTTAATGTCTCGCAGAAAAACTACCAGCAAATCCTCGTCTTTATGTAAAAAACGCCACATATATTCTGCAATATGTCCTGAATACACATATTTGCATCGACCAAATTCGGGTCATCCTGTCTTCACATCCACTGTTCTTCGATTTCGTTCCTGTGCTTACCGTTCTTAGTTAGAAATTCTTTTGAATGATCAACAGTTTCATGAGTGTATGCATGCTTTTCTACGTTAACATATGATTTCCAGCAGTCTGAAATAATAGGATTTCCTAGAGCAATCCATTCTTTAATAATTGGAAGGAAAGTGGTCTCACTGTGGTATCTAATACTGCGCTGCATTGTTTAATTTAAGCTTCAGAATGTGGCTTTTACGCGATTAAATCTGTTCCAGCAGAACAAAAACAACGAATTTCACGCACAAATTCCTTCCTACCTTGTTGTCCTCGGCATTATCTTATTCTCTATTTCTGTGACTTTTACCCGTGTGCTTACAGGATAAATCATGTGATGACAGGACTTATACGAACTGCCATAGTTTATTTAATTTATTTAATTTGTATTTCTCGTTATTTGCTTTTTTCACCCTTTCCATAATACAGGTCATTTGGGGTGGGGGGGGGGGGGGAGGTATTGCATTAAAAGAATGGATGTTCATTTCACTGAAGCACGATACAGTCCCAAGAGTAAATAACTTCTACTGTTTTTTTTGATGTAAATAGCCCCCTCCCCCCATGGAAAAACACATGTTAGAAAGGATGCATTAACAATAGACTTGATTGCGTGAACAACTTGATTAAGACAATCCTTGATGACGCGAATCGTAATTTTGTCTATCCCAGGGGCCTTATTTGAAGGCATCATTGTTATTATACGTTTTATTTGTTTATAATCAATGGTACTGAGTGTGAACTGGTCAGAAACGGCATATTGTCTCGGTGCAAAAGAGTTCTGGTTAAGTGTTAGGTTGCATTTATTAGCTAGGGATGTGATTTTGTCAACAGTGCTCTGATCAACAGATATGAAGAACTGATTAAATTCGTCTGCAACAGTTTTGTCGTTCTTACTGAATATTCGCTGGAATGTAGATTTATTAGGGATGCGATGCCGGATTGCTTTCCAGGATCTGTTGGACAACAAATTCCTGTTCAGCAATTCTGATTTCCCGTTTTACTTCCTGTCTAAAATACCTGTAGGCAGTCCAGGATAGCGGATCATTTGTTTTCTTTGCTTTCTTACGCCAGTCATCCCTTGTCTTCATCAATCCGCAGATGTTATCTGTTACACATGGGTTTGGTTTACCGATACGGTCCTCGTTTTTACGGAATTGAAACTAGTTTTCTGTGTGGATAACTCGATCAAATAAAACTGTGTTTATGATTAAGCGATTATTAAAAAGCTGTGAGCGACTTTGCGTTGGGGCGTGGGACCTAATACCAACAGGGTAATCAAATCCCTCCCTAGCTCTATTTCTAATGGGCTGGACATATCTTTAACACAGCTATGGGATCCACTGTTCCAAGTGCAGCGAAAGAAGACAACTGAGATGTTTAAGCTTCCTATCACAGAGAAAGGAAGGGAACTCGACAAGGAAATTGAAATTGACGAGGACAAAGACATTGAATACTTCAAAGTCCCTCCTCACAACGAATTATCAGAGAATCTGTACGACTTCAAAATGGTAAGGAACTGCGTCACTGTTTCACTGATATCAAGATACATAACAGGTCAACTGCTCTGCTTGTCTTTTTGCTTTAGTTCCGTTTCAATGCCGTGCATTATTAGAGATCCTTTCTTGTATCCCGTTAGCTTCGAATTATGCGACCAAGGTACTTTTGAGTTATAACTGCAAGTGCATTCTCCTCGACCAAGTCGATCGTTTTCAATTCAGGAAACTCCAAAGAGCAAAACGTTTTCCTTTGTCCTGCAATTTTTTGTCTGATTATAGGCACTATTATACGTCAGTAAGCACACCTTTCACAACATGTTAATGTCTCGCAGAAAAACTACCAGCAAATCCTCGTCTTTATGTAAAAAACGCCACATATATTCTGCAATATGTCCTGAATACACATATTTGCATCGACCAAATTCGGGTCATCCTGTCTTCACATCCACTGTTCTTCGATTTCGTTCCTGTGCTTACCGTTCTTAGTTAGAAATTCTTTTGAATGATCAACAGTTTCATGAGTGTATGCATGCTTTTCTACGTTAACATATGATTTCCAGCAGTCTGAAATAATAGGATTTCCTAGAGCAATCCATTCTTTAATAATTGGAAGGAAAGTGGTCTCACTGTGGTATCTAATACTGCGCTGCATTGTTTAATTTAAGCTTCAGAATGTGGCTTTTACGCGATTAAATCTGTTCCAGCAGAACAAAAACAACGAATTTCACGCACAAATTCCTTCCTACCTTGTTGTCCTCGGCATTATCTTATTCTCTATTTCTGTGACTTTTACCCGTGTGCTTACAGGATAAATCATGTGATGACAGGACTTATACGAACTGCCATAGTTTATTTAATTTATTTAATTTGTATTTCTCGTTATTTGCTTTTTTCACCCTTTCCATAATACAGGTCATTTGGGGTGGGGGGGGGGGGGAGGTATTGCATTAAAAGAATGGATGTTCATTTCACTGAAGCACGATACAGTCCCAAGAGTAAATAACTTCTACTGTTTTTTTTGATGTAAATAGCCCCCTCCCCCCATGGAAAAACACATGTTAGAAAGGATGCATTAACAATAGACTTGATTGCGTGAACAACTTGATTAAGACAATCCTTGATGACGCGAATCGTAATTTTGTCTATCCCAGGGGCCTTATTTGAAGGCATCATTGTTATTATACGTTTTATTTGTTTATAATCAATGGTACTGAGTGTGAACTGGTCAGAAACGGCATATTGTCTCGGTGCAAAAGAGTTCTGGTTAAGTGTTAGGTTGCATTTATTAGCTAGGGATGTGATTTTGTCAACAGTGCTCTGATCAACAGATATGAAGAACTGATTAAATTCGTCTGCAACAGTTTTGTCGTTCTTACTGAATATTCGCTGGAATGTAGATTTATTAGGGATGCGATGCCGGATTGCTTTCCAGGATCTGTTGGACAACAAATTCCTGTTCAGCAATTCTGATTTCCCGTTTTACTTCCTGTCTAAAATACCTGTAGGCAGTCCAGGATAGCGGATCATTTGTTTTCTTTGCTTTCTTACGCCAGTCATCCCTTGTCTTCATCAATCCGCAGATGTTATCTGTTACACATGGGTTTGGTTTACCGATACGGTCCTCGTTTTTACGGAATTGAAACTAGTTTTCTGTGTGGATAACTCGATCAAATAAAACTGTGTTTATGATTAAGCGATTATTAAAAAGCTGTGAGCGACTTTGCGTTGGGGCGTGGGACCTAATACCAACAGGGTAATCAAATCCCTCCCTAGCTCTATTTCTAATGGGCTGGACATATCTTTAACACAGCTATGGGATCCACTGTTCCAAGTGCAGCGAAAGAAGACAACTGAGATGTTTAAGCTTCCTATCACAGAGAAAGGAAGGAAACTCGACAAGGAAATTGAAATTGACGAGGACAAAGACATTGAATACTTCAAAGTCCCTCCTCACAACGAATTATCAGAGAATCTGTACGACTTCAAAATGGTAAGGAACTGCGTCACTGTTTCACTGATATCAAGATACATAACAGGTCAACTGCTCTGCTTGTCTTTTTGCTTTAGTTCCGTTTCAATGCCGTGCATTATTAGAGATCCTTTCTTGTATCCCGTTAGCTTCGAATTATGCGACCAAGGTACTTTTGAGTTATAACTGCAAGTGCATTCTCCTCGACCAAGTCGATCGTTTTCAATTCAGGAAACTCCAAAGAGCAAAACGTTTTCCTTTGTCCTGCAATTTTTTGTCTGATTATAGGCACTATTATACGTCAGTAAGCACACCTTTCACAACATGTTAATGTCTCGCAGAAAAACTACCAGCAAATCCTCGTCTTTATGTAAAAAACGCCACATATATTCTGCAATATGTCCTGAATACACATATTTGCATCGACCAAATTCGGGTCATCCTGTCTTCACATCCACTGTTCTTCGATTTCGTTCCTGTGCTTACCGTTCTTAGTTAGAAATTCTTTTGAATGATCAACAGTTTCATGAGTGTATGCATGCTTTTCTACGTTAACATATGATTTCCAGCAGTCTGAAATAATAGGATTTCCTAGAGCAATCCATTCTTTAATAATTGGAAGGAAAGTGGTCTCACTGTGGTATCTAATACTGCGCTGCATTGTTTAATTTAAGCTTCAGAATGTGGCTTTTACGCGATTAAATCTGTTCCAGCAGAACAAAAACAACGAATTTCACGCACAAATTCCTTCCTACCTTGTTGTCCTCGGCATTATCTTATTCTCTATTTCTGTGACTTTTACCCGTGTGCTTACAGGATAAATCATGTGATGACAGGACTTATACGAACTGCCATAGTTTATTTAATTTATTTAATTTGTATTTCTCGTTATTTGCTTTTTTCACCCTTTCCATAATACAGGTCATTTGGGGTGGGGGGGGGGGGAGGTATTGCATTAAAAGAATGGATGTTCATTTCACTGAAGCACGATACAGTCCCAAGAGTAAATAACTTCTACTGTTTTTTTTGATGTAAATAGCCCCCTCCCCCCATGGAAAAACACATGTTAGAAAGGATGCATTAACAATAGACTTGATTGCGTGAACAACTTGATTAAGACAATCCTTGATGACGCGAATCGTAATTTTGTCTATCCCAGGGGCCTTATTTGAAGGCATCATTGTTATTATACGTTTTATTTGTTTATAATCAATGGTACTGAGTGTGAACTGGTCAGAAACGGCATATTGTCTCGGTGCAAAAGAGTTCTGGTTAAGTGTTAGGTTGCATTTATTAGCTAGGGATGTGATTTTGTCAACAGTGCTCTGATCAACAGATATGAAGAACTGATTAAATTCGTCTGCAACAGTTTTGTCGTTCTTACTGAATATTCGCTGGAATGTAGATTTATTAGGGATGCGATGCCGGATTGCTTTCCAGGATCTGTTGGACAACAAATTCCTGTTCAGCAATTCTGATTTCCCGTTTTACTTCCTGTCTAAAATACCTGTAGGCAGTCCAGGATAGCGGATCATTTGTTTTCTTTGCTTTCTTACGCCAGTCATCCCTTGTCTTCATCAATCCGCAGATGTTATCTGTTACACATGGGTTTGGTTTACCGATACGGTCCTCGTTTTTACGGAATTGAAACTAGTTTTCTGTGTGGATAACTCGATCAAATAAAACTGTGTTTATGATTAAGCGATTATTAAAAAGCTGTGAGCGACTTTGCGTTGGGGCGTGGGACCTAATACCAACAGGGTAATCAAATCCCTCCCTAGCTCTATTTCTAATGGGCTGGACATATCTTTAACACAGCTATGGGATCCACTGTTCCAAGTGCAGCGAAAGAAGACAACTGAGATGTTTAAGCTTCCTATCACAGAGAAAGGAAGGAAACTCGACAAGGAAATTGAAATTGACGAGGACAAAGACATTGAATACTTCAAAGTCCCTCCTCACAACGAATTATCAGAGAATCTGTACGACTTCAAAATGGTAAGGAACTGCGTCACTGTTTCACTGATATCAAGATACATAACAGGTCAACTGCTCTGCTTGTCTTTTTGCTTTAGTTCCGTTTCAATGCCGTGCATTATTAGAGATCCTTTCTTGTATCCCGTTAGCTTCGAATTATGCGACCAAGGTACTTTTGAGTTATAACTGCAAGTGCATTCTCCTCGACCAAGTCGATCGTTTTCAATTCAGGAAACTCCAAAGAGCAAAACGTTTTCCTTTGTCCTGCAATTTTTTGTCTGATTATAGGCACTATTATACGTCAGTAAGCACACCTTTCACAACATGTTAATGTCTCGCAGAAAAACTACCAGCAAATCCTCGTCTTTATGTAAAAAACGCCACATATATTCTGCAATATGTCCTGAATACACATATTTGCATCGACCAAATTCGGGTCATCCTGTCTTCACATCCACTGTTCTTCGATTTCGTTCCTGTGCTTACCGTTCTTAGTTAGAAATTCTTTTGAATGATCAACAGTTTCATGAGTGTATGCATGCTTTTCTACGTTAACATATGATTTCCAGCAGTCTGAAATAATAGGATTTCCTAGAGCAATCCATTCTTTAATAATTGGAAGGAAAGTGGTCTCACTGTGGTATCTAATACTGCGCTGCATTGTTTAATTTAAGCTTCAGAATGTGGCTTTTACGCGATTAAATCTGTTCCAGCAGAACAAAAACAACGAATTTCACGCACAAATTCCTTCCTACCTTGTTGTCCTCGGCATTATCTTATTCTCTATTTCTGTGACTTTTACCCGTGTGCTTACAGGATAAATCATGTGATGACAGGACTTATACGAACTGCCATAGTTTATTTAATTTATTTAATTTGTATTTCTCGTTATTTGCTTTTTTCACCCTTTCCATAATACAGGTCATTTGGGGTGGGGGGGGGGGGGAGGTATTGCATTAAAAGAATGGATGTTCATTTCACTGAAGCACGATACAGTCCCAAGAGTAAATAACTTCTACTGTTTTTTTTGATGTAAATAGCCCCCTCCCCCCATGGAAAAACACATGTTAGAAAGGATGCATTAACAATAGACTTGATTGCGTGAACAACTTGATTAAGACAATCCTTGATGACGCGAATCGTAATTTTGTCTATCCCAGGGGCCTTATTTGAAGGCATCATTGTTATTATACGTTTTATTTGTTTATAATCAATGGTACTGAGTGTGAACTGGTCAGAAACGGCATATTGTCTCGGTGCAAAAGAGTTCTGGTTAAGTGTTAGGTTGCATTTATTAGCTAGGGATGTGATTTTGTCAACAGTGCTCTGATCAACAGATATGAAGAACTGATTAAATTCGTCTGCAACAGTTTTGTCGTTCTTACTGAATATTCGCTGGAATGTAGATTTATTAGGGATGCGATGCCGGATTGCTTTCCAGGATCTGTTGGACAACAAATTCCTGTTCAGCAATTCTGATTTCCCGTTTTACTTCCTGTCTAAAATACCTGTAGGCAGTCCAGGATAGCGGATCATTTGTTTTCTTTGCTTTCTTACGCCAGTCATCCCTTGTCTTCATCAATCCGCAGATGTTATCTGTTACACATGGGTTTGGTTTACCGATACGGTCCTCGTTTTTACGGAATTGAAACTAGTTTTCTGTGTGGATAACTCGATCAAATAAAACTGTGTTTATGATTAAGCGATTATTAAAAAGCTGTGAGCGACTTTGCGTTGGGGCGTGGGACCTAATACCAACAGGGTAATCAAATCCCTCCCTAGCTCTATTTCTAATGGGCTGGACATATCTTTAACACAGCTATGGGATCCACTGTTCCAAGTGCAGCGAAAGAAGACAACTGAGATGTTTAAGCTTCCTATCACAGAGAAAGGAAGGAAACTCGACAAGGAAATTGAAATTGACGAGGACAAAGACATTGAATACTTCAAAGTCCCTCCTCACAACGAATTATCAGAGAATCTGTACGACTTCAAAATGGTAAGGAACTGCGTCACTGTTTCACTGATATCAAGATACATAACAGGTCAACTGCTCTGCTTGTCTTTTTGCTTTAGTTCCGTTTCAATGCCGTGCATTATTAGAGATCCTTTCTTGTATCCCGTTAGCTTCGAATTATGCGACCAAGGTACTTTTGAGTTATAACTGCAAGTGCATTCTCCTCGACGAAGTCGATCGTTTTCAATTCAGGAAACTCCAAAGAGCAAAACGTTTTCCTTTGTCCTGCAATTTTTTGTCTGATTATAGGCACTATTATACGTCAGTAAGCACACCTTTCACAACATGTTAATGTCTCGCAGAAAAACTACCAGCAAATCCTCGTCTTTATGTAAAAAACGCCACATATATTCTGCAATATGTCCTGAATACACATATTTGCATCGACCAAATTCGGGTCATCCTGTCTTCACATCCACTGTTCTTCGATTTCGTTCCTGTGCTTACCGTTCTTAGTTAGAAATTCTTTTGAATGATCAACAGTTTCATGAGTGTATGCATGCTTTTCTACGTTAACATATGATTTCCAGCAGTCTGAAATAATAGGATTTCCTAGAGCAATCCATTCTTTAATAATTGGAAGGAAAGTGGTCTCACTGTGGTATCTAATACTGCGCTGCATTGTTTAATTTAAGCTTCAGAATGTGGCTTTTACGCGATTAAATCTGTTCCAGCAGAACAAAAACAACGAATTTCACGCACAAATTCCTTCCTACCTTGTTGTCCTCGGCATTATCTTATTCTCTATTTCTGTGACTTTTACCCGTGTGCTTACAGGATAAATCATGTGATGACAGGACTTATACGAACTGCCATAGTTTATTTAATTTATTTAATTTGTATTTCTCGTTATTTGCTTTTTTCACCCTTTCCATAATACAGGTCATTTGGGGTGGGGGGGGGAGGGAGGTATTGCATTAAAAGAATGGATGTTCATTTCACTGAAGCACGATACAGTCCCAAGAGTAAATAACTTCTACTGTTTTTTTTGATGTAAATAGCCCCCTCCCCCCATGGAAAAACACATGTTAGAAAGGATGCATTAACAATAGACTTGATTGCGTGAACAACTTGATTAAGACAATCCTTGATGACGCGAATCGTAATTTTGTCTATCCCAGGGGCCTTATTTGAAGGCATCATTGTTATTATACGTTTTATTTGTTTATAATCAATGGTACTGAGTGTGAACTGGTCAGAAACGGCATATTGTCTCGGTGCAAAAGAGTTCTGGTTAAGTGTTAGGTTGCATTTATTAGCTAGGGATGTGATTTTGTCAACAGTGCTCTGATCAACAGATATGAAGAACTGATTAAATTCGTCTGCAACAGTTTTGTCGTTCTTACTGAATATTCGCTGGAATGTAGATTTATTAGGGATGCGATGCCGGATTGCTTTCCAGGATCTGTTGGACAACAAATTCCTGTTCAGCAATTCTGATTTCCCGTTTTACTTCCTGTCTAAAATACCTGTAGGCAGTCCAGGATAGCGGATCATTTGTTTTCTTTGCTTTCTTACGCCAGTCATCCCTTGTCTTCATCAATCCGCAGATGTTATCTGTTACACATGGGTTTGGTTTACCGATACGGTCCTCGTTTTTACGGAATTGAAACTAGTTTTCTGTGTGGATAACTCGATCAAATAAAACTGTGTTTATGAATAAGCGATTATTAAAAAGCTGTGAGCGACTTTGCGTTGGGGCGTGGGACCTAATACCAACAGGGTAATCAAATCCCTCCCTAGCTCTATTTCTAATGGGCTGGACATATCTTTAACACAGCTATGGGATCCACTGTTCCAAGTGCAGCGAAAGAAGACAACTGAGATGTTTAAGCTTCCTATCACAGAGAAAGGAAGGGAACTCGACAAGGAAATTGAAATTGACGAGGACAAAGACATTGAATACTTCAAAGTCCCTCCTCACAACGAATTATCAGAGAATCTGTACGACTTCAAAATGGTAAGGAACTGCGTCACTGTTTCACTGATATCAAGATACATAACAGGTCAACTGCTCTGCTTGTCTTTTTGCTTTAGTTCCGTTTCAATGCCGTGCATTATTAGAGATCCTTTCTTGTATCCCGTTAGCTTCGAATTATGCGACCAAGGTACTTTTGAGTTATAACTGCAAGTGCATTCTCCTCGACCAAGTCGATCGTTTTCAATTCAGGAAACTCCAAAGAGCAAAACGTTTTCCTTTGTCCTGCAATTTTTTGTCTGATTATAGGCACTATTATACGTCAGTAAGCACACCTTTCACAACATGTTAATGTCTCGCAGAAAAACTACCAGCAAATCCTCGTCTTTATGTAAAAAACGCCACATATATTCTGCAATATGTCCTGAATACACATATTTGCATCGACCAAATTCGGGTCATCCTGTCTTCACATCCACTGTTCTTCGATTTCGTTCCTGTGCTTACCGTTCTTAGTTAGAAATTCTTTTGAATGATCAACAGTTTCATGAGTGTATGCATGCTTTTCTACGTTAACATATGATTTCCAGCAGTCTGAAATAATAGGATTTCCTAGAGCAATCCATTCTTTAATAATTGGAAGGAAAGTGGTCTCACTGTGGTATCTAATACTGCGCTGCATTGTTTAATTTAAGCTTCAGAATGTGGCTTTTACGCGATTAAATCTGTTCCAGCAGAACAAAAACAACGAATTTCACGCACAAATTCCTTCCTACCTTGTTGTCCTCGGCATTATCTTATTCTCTATTTCTGTGACTTTTACCCGTGTGCTTACAGGATAAATCATGTGATGACAGGACTTATACGAACTGCCATAGTTTATTTAATTTATTTAATTTGTATTTCTCGTTATTTGCTTTTTTCACCCTTTCCATAATACAGGTCATTTGGGGTGGGGGGGGGGGGAGGTATTGCATTAAAAGAATGGATGTTCATTTCACTGAAGCACGATACAGTCCCAAGAGTAAATAACTTCTACTGTTTTTTTTGATGTAAATAGCCCCCTCCCCCCATGGAAAAACACATGTTAGAAAGGATGCATTAACAATAGACTTGATTGCGTGAACAACTTGATTAAGACAATCCTTGATGACGCGAATCGTAATTTTGTCTATCCCAGGGGCCTTATTTGAAGGCATCATTGTTATTATACGTTTTATTTGTTTATAATCAATGGTACTGAGTGTGAACTGGTCAGAAACGGCATATTGTCTCGGTGCAAAAGAGTTCTGGTTAAGTGTTAGGTTGCATTTATTAGCTAGGGATGTGATTTTGTCAACAGTGCTCTGATCAACAGATATGAAGAACTGATTAAATTCGTCTGCAACAGTTTTGTCGTTCTTACTGAATATTCGCTGGAATGTAGATTTATTAGGGATGCGATGCCGGATTGCTTTCCAGGATCTGTTGGACAACAAATTCCTGTTCAGCAATTCTGATTTCCCGTTTTACTTCCTGTCTAAAATACCTGTAGGCAGTCCAGGATAGCGGATCATTTGTTTTCTTTGCTTTCTTACGCCAGTCATCCCTTGTCTTCATCAATCCGCAGATGTTATCTGTTACACATGGGTTTGGTTTACCGATACGGTCCTCGTTTTTACGGAATTGAAACTAGTTTTCTGTGTGGATAACTCGATCAAATAAAACTGTGTTTATGAATAAGCGATTATTAAAAAGCTGTGAGCGACTTTGCGTTGGGGCGTGGGACCTAATACCAACAGGGTAATCAAATCCCTCCCTAGCTCTATTTCTAATGGGCTGGACATATCTTTAACACAGCTATGGGATCCACTGTTCCAAGTGCAGCGAAAGAAGACAACTGAGATGTTTAAGCTTCCTATCACAGAGAAAGGAAGGGAACTCGACAAGGAAATTGAAATTGACGAGGACAAAGACATTGAATACTTCAAAGTCCCTCCTCACAACGAATTATCAGAGAATCTGTACGACTTCAAAATGGTAAGGAACTGCGTCACTGTTTCACTGATATCAAGATACATAACAGGTCAACTGCTCTGCTTGTCTTTTTGCTTTAGTTCCGTTTCAATGCCGTGCATTATTAGAGATCCTTTCTTGTATCCCGTTAGCTTCGAATTATGCGACCAAGGTACTTTTGAGTTATAACTGCAAGTGCATTCTCCTCGACCAAGTCGATCGTTTTCAATTCAGGAAACTCCAAAGAGCAAAACGTTTTCCTTTGTCCTGCAATTTTTTGTCTGATTATAGGCACTATTATACGTCAGTAAGCACACCTTTCACAACATGTTAATGTCTCGCAGAAAAACTACCAGCAAATCCTCGTCTTTATGTAAAAAACGCCACATATATTCTGCAATATGTCCTGAATACACATATTTGCATCGACCAAATTCGGGTCATCCTGTCTTCACATCCACTGTTCTTCGATTTCGTTCCTGTGCTTACCGTTCTTAGTTAGAAATTCTTTTGAATGATCAACAGTTTCATGAGTGTATGCATGCTTTTCTACGTTAACATATGATTTCCAGCAGTCTGAAATAATAGGATTTCCTAGAGCAATCCATTCTTTAATAATTGGAAGGAAAGTGGTCTCACTGTGGTATCTAATACTGCGCTGCATTGTTTAATTTAAGCTTCAGAATGTGGCTTTTACGCGATTAAATCTGTTCCAGCAGAACAAAAACAACGAATTTCACGCACAAATTCCTTCCTACCTTGTTGTCCTCGGCATTATCTTATTCTCTATTTCTGTGACTTTTACCCGTGTGCTTACAGGATAAATCATGTGATGACAGGACTTATACGAACTGCCATAGTTTATTTAATTTATTTAATTTGTATTTCTCGTTATTTGCTTTTTTCACCCTTTCCATAATACAGGTCATTTGGGGTGGGGGGGGGGGGAGGTATTGCATTAAAAGAATGGATGTTCATTTCACTGAAGCACGATACAGTCCCAAGAGTAAATAACTTCTACTGTTTTTTTTGATGTAAATAGCCCCCTCCCCCCATGGAAAAACACATGTTAGAAAGGATGCATTAACAATAGACTTGATTGCGTGAACAACTTGATTAAGACAATCCTTGATGACGCGAATCGTAATTTTGTCTATCCCAGGGGCCTTATTTGAAGGCATCATTGTTATTATACGTTTTATTTGTTTATAATCAATGGTACTGAGTGTGAACTGGTCAGAAACGGCATATTGTCTCGGTGCAAAAGAGTTCTGGTTAAGTGTTAGGTTGCATTTATTAGCTAGGGATGTGATTTTGTCAACAGTGCTCTGATCAACAGATATGAAGAACTGATTAAATTCGTCTGCAACAGTTTTGTCGTTCTTACTGAATATTCGCTGGAATGTAGATTTATTAGGGATGCGATGCCGGATTGCTTTCCAGGATCTGTTGGACAACAAATTCCTGTTCAGCAATTCTGATTTCCCGTTTTACTTCCTGTCTAAAATACCTGTAGGCAGTCCAGGATAGCGGATCATTTGTTTTCTTTGCTTTCTTACGCCAGTCATCCCTTGTCTTCATCAATCCGCAGATGTTATCTGTTACACATGGGTTTGGTTTACCGATAGGGTCCTCGTTTTTACGGAATTGAAACTAGTTTTCTGTGTGGATAACTCGATCAAATAAAACTGTGTTTATGATTAAGCGATTATTAAAAAGCTGTGAGCGACTTTGCGTTGGGGCGTGGGACCTAATACCAACAGGGTAATCAAATCCCTCCCTAGCTCTATTTCTAATGGGCTGGACATATCTTTAACACAGCTATGGGATCCACTGTTCCAAGTGCAGCGAAAGAAGACAACTGAGATGTTTAAGCTTCCTATCACAGAGAAAGGAAGGAAACTCGACAAGGAAATTGAAATTGACGAGGACAAAGACATTGAATACTTCAAAGTCCCTCCTCACAACGAATTATCAGAGAATCTGTACGACTTCAAAATGGTAAGGAACTGCGTCACTGTTTCACTGATATCAAGATACATAACAGGTCAACTGCTCTGCTTGTCTTTTTGCTTTAGTTCCGTTTCAATGCCGTGCATTATTAGAGATCCTTTCTTGTATCCCGTTAGCTTCGAATTATGCGACCAAGGTACTTTTGAGTTATAACTGCAAGTGCATTCTCCTCGACCAAGTCGATCGTTTTCAATTCAGGAAACTCCAAAGAGCAAAACGTTTTCCTTTGTCCTGCAATTTTTTGTCTGATTATAGGCACTATTATACGTCAGTAAGCACACCTTTCACAACATGTTAATGTCTCGCAGAAAAACTACCAGCAAATCCTCGTCTTTATGTAAAAAACGCCACATATATTCTGCAATATGTCCTGAATACACATATTTGCATCGACCAAATTCGGGTCATCCTGTCTTCACATCCACTGTTCTTCGATTTCGTTCCTGTGCTTACCGTTCTTAGTTAGAAATTCTTTTGAATGATCAACAGTTTCATGAGTGTATGCATGCTTTTCTACGTTAACATATGATTTCCAGCAGTCTGAAATAATAGGATTTCCTAGAGCAATCCATTCTTTAATAATTGGAAGGAAAGTGGTCTCACTGTGGTATCTAATACTGCGCTGCATTGTTTAATTTAAGCTTCAGAATGTGGCTTTTACGCGATTAAATCTGTTCCAGCAGAACAAAAACAACGAATTTCACGCACAAATTCCTTCCTACCTTGTTGTCCTCGGCATTATCTTATTCTCTATTTCTGTGACTTTTACCCGTGTGCTTACAGGATAAATCATGTGATGACAGGACTTATACGAACTGCCATAGTTTATTTAATTTATTTAATTTGTATTTCTCGTTATTTGCTTTTTTCACCCTTTCCATAATACAGGTCATTTGGGGGGGGGGGGGGGGGGAGGTATTGCATTAAAACAATGGATGTTCATTTCACTGAAGCACGATACAGTCCCAAGAGTAAATAACTTCTACTGTTTTTTTTGATGTAAATAGCCCCCTCCCCCCATGGAAAAACACATGTTAGAAAGGATGCATTAACAATAGACTTGATTGCGTGAACAACTTGATTAAGACAATCCTTGATGACGCGAATCGTAATTTTGTCTATCCCAGGGGCCTTATTTGAAGGCATCATTGTTATTATACGTTTTATTTGTTTATAATCAATGGTACTGAGTGTGAACTGGTCAGAAACGGCATATTGTCTCGGTGCAAAAGAGTTCTGGTTAAGTGTTAGGTTGCATTTATTAGCTAGGGATGTGATTTTGTCAACAGTGCTCTGACCAACACATATGAAGAACTGATTAAATTCGTCTGCAACAGTTTTGTCGTTCTTACTGAATATTCGCTGGAATGTAGATTTATTAGGGATGCGATGGCGGATTGCTTTCCAGGATCTGTTGGACAACAAATTCCTGTTCAGCAATTCTGATTTCCCGTTTTACTTCCTGTCTAAAATACCTGTAGGCAGTCCAGGATAGCGGATCATTTGTTTTCTTGCTTTCTTACGCCAGTCAATCCCAGTCTTCATCAATCCGCAGATGTTATCTGTTACACATGGGTTTGCTTTACTGATATGGTCCTCGTTCTTACGCAATTCAAACTAGTTTTCTGTGTGGATAACTTGATCAAATAAAACTGTGTTTATGATTACGCGATTGTTAAAAGGCTGTGCGCGACTTTACGTTGGGGTGTGGGACCTAATACCAACAGGGTAATCAAATCCCTCCCTTGCTCTATTTCTAATGGGCTGGACATATCTTTAACACAGCTATGGGATCCACTGTTCCAAGTGCAGCGAAAGAAGACAACTGAGAAGTTTAAGCTTCATATCACAGAGAAAGGAAGGGAACTCGACAAGGAAATTGAAATTTACGAGGACAAAGACATTGAATACTTCAAAGTCCCTCCTCACAACGAATTATCAGAGAGTGATAATCTGTACGACTTCAAAATGGTAAGGAACTGCGTCACTGTTTCACTGATATCAAGATACATAACAGGTCAACTGCTCTGCTTCTCTTTTAGCTTTAGTTTCGTTTCAATGCCGTGCATTATTACAGATCCTTTCTTGTATCCTGTTAGCTTCGAATTATGCGACCAAGGTACTTTTGAGTTATAACTGCAAGTGCATTCTCCTCGACCAAGTCGATCGTTTTCAATTTAGGAAACTCCAAAGTGCGAAACGTTTTCCTTTGTCCTGCAATTTTTTGTCTGATTATAGGCACTATTATACGTCAGTAAGCACACCTTTCACATCATGTTAATGTCTCGCAGAAAAACTACCAGCAAATCCTCGTCTTTATGTAAAGAACGCCACATAAATTCTGCAATATGCCCTGAATACACGTATTTGCACCGACCAAATTCGGGTCATCCTGTCTTCACATCCACTGTTCTTCGATTTCGTTCCTTTGCTTACCGTTCTTTGTTACAAATTCTTTTGAATGATCAACAGTTTCATGAGTGTATCCATGCTTTTCTACGTTAACATATGATTTCTAGCAGTCTGAAATAATAGGATTTCCTAGAGCAATCCATTCTTTAATAATTGGAAGGAAAGTGGTCTCACTGTGATATCTAATAATGCGCTGCATTGTTTACTTTAAGCTTCAGAATGTGGCTTTTACTCAATTAAATCTGTTCCAGCAAAACCAAAACAACGAATTTCACGCGCAAATTGCTTCCTACCTTGTTGTCCTCAGCTTGACTCTGATCCTCCATTTCTGTGACTTTTACCCGTGTGCTAACAAGATAAATCATGTGATGACAGGACTTATGAGAACTGCCATAGTTTATTTAATTTATTTAATTTCTATTTCTCGTTATTCGCTTTTTTCACCCTTCCCATAATACAGGTCATTTGGGGAGGGGGGGGGGGGAGGGAGAGGAGTATTGTATTAAAACAATGGATGTTCATTTCACTGAAGCACGATACAGTCCCAAGAGTAAATAACTTGTACTGTTTTTTTTTATGTAAATAGCCCCCACGCCCCCACCCCCCCATCGTGGGATGGTGAATTTCGTTTGGAGAAAAATACTCTTCCAGTTGCCCTGACCTGACCTGACCCGGAACGTGACCTGCCCTGCAACCTGACCTGACCTGTGAACTGGGACCTGTGTTTTAGACCTGCCGTCGATACGGTATCATTTGATTGCAGATATATGTTGTTTGCCTGTTCGTGGTCGCCGTCTTTTTGAATTGGCATGACCTCGGCTGTTTTCCATTTTGATGGAAAAACACATCAACAATAGACTTGATTGCATGAACAACTTGATTAAGACAATCCTTGATGACGCGAATCATAATTTTGTCTATCCCAGGGGCCTTATTTGAAGGCATCACTGTTATTATACGTTTTATCTCTTTATAATCAATGGTACTCAGTGTGAAGTGGTCAGAAAGGGCGTATCGTCTCGGTGCAAAAGAGTTCTGGTTAAGTTTTAGGTTGCATTCATTACCTAGGGATGTGATTTTGTCAACAGTGCTCTGACCAACAGATCTGAAGAACTGATTAAATTCGTCTGCAACAGTTTTGTCGTTCTTACTGAATAGTCGCTGGGATGTAGATTTATTAGGGATGCAATGGCGGATTGCTTTCCAGGATCTGTTGGGCAACAAATTCCTGTTCAGCAATTCTGATTTCCTGTTTTACTTCCTGTCTAAAATACCTGTAGGCAGTCCAGGATAGCGGATCATTTGTTTTCTTTGCTTTCTTACGCCAGTCATCCCTAGTCTCATAGTTAGTCCAAAAATCTCAGTAAATAGCAGATCAAAAGCATAAAGTTTATCCTCAACATCGTCAAAGACATCAAGTATGGACCATGGTGCCAATGATACACTGCTGTTAAAATCGACAGAACTATAGTGCTGAAAACTTCTGGGGATGGCTCCTGAAAGGTGTAATAACTCTATTCCAGGGGTAAATGTGCCAGAATAAGGCACGTTTATAGCTGAAATAGAGTTATGACACCGTTCAGGAACCGACCCCTGGTTGTAATATAAGCGGGCTTGGAGCGTGCTTCCTTGAATCTTAAGGTGACATTAACTATGTTGTGGTCGCTAATCGAGTTTTCCATAACCGCGGCCATTTGGACTTGTTTTGTATCCGATGCAAGGATAACATCAAGGATTGATTTCGAAGTCTCTGTAAATTGTGTTGGCGTAGTGATCAGTATTGACAAGTTATAGGAGCGACAGAAATTAATGAGGACTTTAGCTTCAGGATTGTTGCTATTCTCAAGTCTGCAGTTCAAACCTCCTAGTAGATAAATTGGCACATTAAACGATGAGGCGTAATAAAGTTCTCTGAGTGGTCTGAATCGAAACAAGATAAGGGAGTGTTCGGTGGTCTATAGGTTGCACAGACAATGAAAGACTTCATGTTCCTAACGTGGATTTTAAGCTACAGTTGGTGGAAGCCAGAGGTGGAAGCCATGCAGAGGCCGTCCTATAATTTCGTGAAACATAAGCACATACTCATTTTTCGTCTGGCAGTCGATACGAGAGATAATGTAGCCAGGAATCTCTATACCCAAATCTGTAACTGAACTATTGAGCCACGTTTCGGATATAGTGAAGATATCAAACTTGTTTTCCATGACGGCTTCCTTTACAAGAACTAAATGCACACGGCATTTAAGCGAGTGAACATTAAGATGTGCTATTTTCACATTGCCAGTTGACTTTTTTAACTCGTTTGTAGTAGAGCAGTTTGCAGGTCCAGGGTTAAGTTCAATATTGTGTAGCAGTTGTATAATACATCTAGAGGATGAGGTTGAATTATCGTAGTAGGCTGTAGTAACGCTTGCTCGTTTGATTCTGTTAGTGACATTCACATGGGTCCGCCATTTTGTGGTGTGTACCGTCTAAGTGTCGAGATTCCAGTTTGCCACTTTAACCAACATAGAATGCGGGGAACATAGACCAAAGTACTCAGTGGTAAAAGGATAGTCTTGTTTGACTTTGTAAGTTATGGAGAAGGCACAAAAAAAGTAAGAGTCCAAAAAGTCGGGAGCTCAGAGACAGACGTCTGCCTGCCATTGCCACGCCAAATACTGAGCCAAACGGACCATTATTCTAGGAGGCTCTGGGGGTATGCCCCCCTCCCAGTATAATTTTACAAAATTGAAGTGTTTTTGGTGCATTTGTTCACGACTTTTGGCCGATCGATTCGACTTGAAGGATAATGCGTCGTTTACTTTGTCAAAAAGCTAAAAGAGATTGAAACAGCCCATACTAAATGCATCAGTAGTGTTATTAAACAGCTCTGTGATTGTCTTTTACAGTGATTTTCCAACGTTGATCTTAGCGGCCAACTTAGGGAAGTGTTACATTCACCATGGGTGTGCACCTCTATGTCCACAATTATCATTTATACATGTCAGTTGTGAAATCACTCCTATATATATGTCGATCCTTTTAAAACACAATATGTGCTAATTGCAAACGAATCAAGCAGGATGGCTGTTCATAGCACATGTTTTTTTACCACTTTGGTTATCTGTAAGGGTTTTTCTGCAAGGATGTTTGGCTACCAGTGCCCATGATGAGGTTGCTGCACACAAAATGTATCAGTCTTGAAAGGGAAAAATGTCTGTTTTCCTAATTGTAGAGAAAACCAGGTGAATGGGGATTACACCAGTTCCAAGAAATTAAAACTGCTGCCAAGGAGACCTTCAGGCGAGTGCAATTTGTATGCCTAAGAGTGCAATTCACTCTACAGGAATTTTGTTTTGTTTAGTCACCCTCCCTTGCATTTTTTTTTTCCTTTTTCCCCACTCCACGCACCAACACTTTTCTAAAGGTCCATCCCTAATGTCGTCACGCAATGCTCCTCCCAGGGAGTTGCCGCTGTGGCACTGTTTCAGCGTGTGACCAGAAATCTAAAACTCTTTTTTAAAATTTCAAACCACAAATCAACACCATTTTATTACTACTCAGTGTGGCAGTGAATAGTTCTTCTTGGCACTTTTGTACTCTCAACTTAGCCTGACCTTGAGATGTTAGTCTTTGCATTGTTTGAGTTTTACTTTAACACCGGCCAGGCACTACAGACAGACAGATTTACAATGGCACACAGATTAATTTCTCACGGCTACTAATTATTGCCATGGCCATTTATAGCCAATTTACCCCAATTTACCCCATCCGTGCCAGACCAAAATTTCACCGTGCTCGTACCATGTCGAGAGGTAGTCTGAGCACAGGTAAAATTGGTACGCGATCCTTAAAATATAGCCCAGCTCGGATAAGCTGTGCGGTGTAAACAATTAGCCGTGCCAAACCAAATTTTCTCTAAGCCTTCGTGCCTTTGGTCAGCACCGATTTGGGAGGGCATATGCAAATCGACCCGCAACTCACTCAACATGGCGCATAGCAGGAAAACGCTGCAAAAGTCGCCAGGAAAATCTCGCGGCATAGCATGGAAGGACCAAGATGTTAAGGAATTAATTGAACTTATGAAAGAAGAGGCAATCATGTTCAGCATAGAAAATGCTAAAACAACAAAGGAAAAATGGGCGGCCTACAAGTGTTTAAGTGAAAATACAAAACAAAGGTAACATTCAGCATGTGGCAAATATTGTACACTGAGACTTGTATTCACTTCACAAGTTCCTTGAAATAATAAGGTTAGGAGGAAAATAGTACATCTGTTAATTTTCTCAACTAGATTGATTTTGAACGTTTGATTTAGCTGCTGGTTTAATCTTACGGACTGAATGAATAATTTTATTTTTGCTTGACTTTTTTTTCAAAAAAAAACCACATACTATTACATATTATTAAATTCTCAACCTCCGATAATGCATTTCAGGTGCTCTGATTGGTTCACTCAATCTCGATTATAAGCTCATATACCTTAGTTTGACCTAAAATGGTAAATGATTGCATTAAGCGTTGCTAAACCAAAAATTTTTTCGCCAGAAAGCGCAATTTCACTTTGAATAAAGCCAACAAAGAAAAAAACATTTTTGGTACGGAGAGTTTGAATCAAGTCTGAATGTTTAGAAGAACGCAAAAAGGCAAGAAATGTTTTTGTGATGTGCCTACCTCTTACACAAGATTGTATCTTCATCAAGTTTTCTCGATTTTGCTCGGATTTTTTCGCTTTTTTCGCTCGTTTTTGGTACCTCCACATTTTTGGAGATAAAGGAATTTAATAAAAGAATTATTCTATTTGTGCTTGGTTATACTACTGGTTATAGCCTACTTGGCGCTACGCACCTCATTGGCTATTTACCATCTCATATTCAACGTGCGCTCATGGAATAATTGTTAAATAGCCTGCAACGCATTTGTTTTGTTTTTGTATCTGTTGACAAAAACTCACTTTTTTTTATATAGGGATACAGTTCTAATTAGAAAGTATCATTAACAAGTGGAAAAAGAATTTTTCAAAGAAGAATTCCAAAGAAGAGAGGAAGACCAAACTTGAGAGAGCTATTGCAGTGTTAAGTGACAGCTTTAAGGATGTTGCTGAACGGGAAATGGATATGCTGATAAAGCTTGAACAGATGCGACATAGAGAAGTGTTGGAACATGAGATACGGTTGAAGGAACTGGACGATGAATGTCAAAGAGAGGAACAACAACATGAACTAATGACAACAGAAAACCATATCCACCGCAAATGATGGATTTTTATAAACAAAACAAGTCCGGGCCCAGTGGCAGTGAAAGCAGTTATTTTGCGTCTTAAGAGCTACTGCCTGTAAATATGAAGAATCCTCCGACAGCACCAAAATTTTGGATTTTTTTTTATTTCACCTAAAACACCGCTTTGATGAACTATTATCGAAAATCGTATCAAAAAGTTCTATCGCGTTTTTGTTTTTTCCGAAAGATTGAAAAGTTGAAAATAAGGGGTGGACGGCCAATTGATCCCCTGGAAAATGATGAAAATCTGTGCAATTTCAAGAAGCTCGTACACAAAAACGGAAAGCAACCCGGGCTTGCCGCTTTGCTAGGTATATAAAAATCTTTAGAGCTACACTGACGTCAAAAAATTATGCAATACTTCTAATTTTGAGTGTACATTTTGATCCGTTGAAAAAAGTGACCTTCGGGTCATTCAGGTCAAGCTAATATTAAGGTCAACTTCAAAAGCCTATAAAACTCCTAGTATACGAATTCATGAATAAATTTATACGTGAAATCAGAGCTTTATCTTTGTACTTCGCTGTCCTGAAGTATCGTTTTTGGCCCGCTAAAAGAAACGTATCCAGGGCAAAAAATCTCGTGGCTATTTTCACTGCACGCAAACACAATGGTTTGAAAGTGTTTGAAAGTTTAAAACCGCTCATGATTGACATTTTTAAAATGCAAACATTTACCATCACTGTTCTAGTACCATTTTGACTCCTAACTTAAAAAACAAGTTCAATACTTTTCAAACATACCTGTTACGTTCACTCTATAACAATTTACAGCTACACGCGACAAGCGCTTGATTGAACCGGCCGATCACGTACCAGCGTAAAGAACATCCTCGAACAATATTTGTTCAAGCTTCGCCTGAAAGCTGTTCTTGTAAGAAGAGTTTTCTGATCGTTTTCACTCAGGATATAGAGTCAGTTACTCTCTCATTAAACATTTTCGCCAAATACGTGTGTTGCGTGTGCTTCAACCTCACATCAATTGGATTAATTAAACAGTTGAAATTTGAGGCAGCTCAAAATATGAAGCGTGACAGAGACAGTCACATTCAAAAAGAGCATTGTCAGTCAGGTTTTAGATTCGGATTAGATAGTTAGTTTCATGTTCGTCACTTTTCTCCGTTTTGCTATTGATGGCATCGTGTAGTTATTCCTCTATACTTAAAGAGAAGTCGTCTTTTCCGTGCGGATCCAACTGGAAAAACCCTGAGGATATTTCGTGTGTCACTCTCAGAGATTGTAAGTTGGATGTCGCATCTCACCTGACATCATGTAAGGTAGCTGACAACAGAATTGAAAACGAAGCTCAATTATTGCTTGCTAGGGCAGGTACTGTTCTTCTTTTTTATTATCATATTTTCTGACTTTTCGATCGACCTTTTCAACCATCACTGTCCCTTGCTTACCATGATGTGTTACTTTATTTACTCTTTGTAGGGGTGTTTATTATTGAAGAGTTTCACACATTGCTGACAGTGTGTCCACGGCATCGGGAAAAATATGGGGTTGGCTGGAGGACTGGAAAGGTCTGATGTTCCATGCCAAGTGAGACTGCGGGACACAAGTCCTCCTCAGCCAAAGGGGATCGTGGAATCAGCAGCAAAGAGTCGGCTTTCGTATTGATTGCGGGGAAAACGTTTCTTCCCATCGGAACACGTAAGAAAATAAATAAACCAAAAGCTTCCTAACCTCTTTCCTCTTCTGTAGGGCCTGCGAACGCCGACAATTTACGAGCTCAAATTTTATTCAGCCGAAAACTACCGTGAAATTGTTTCTGCAGGGATCGTCTGTGTTCGCTGGTTACTTTACCCTTTGGGGTTACGTAATCCTTACATAAGCTTTATTTATTGCTGGCGAGCGTTAGCGAGGCAGCATACTATTCTTGATATTGAAATTTGAATGTAAGATTGGAAGCATGCGAAGTCGATTGTGGTGGGTCATGTCTACTATCCGGGATATTGACACCCGAAATAACGTCACGTACACGTCGTGGAAGGGAATCTTACAGTCACAGCCTTCGAGTCGAGTACGAGTGAATTTATTATTTTATGCAGAGTTAACTGAATAGAGTGAAATCTGAAGTGATAGATTTATATCCCATATGAACCATGTGAGCGTTAGCCCTACTGATGGAAATGGGCCCACACAAGGACAGAGAAAAACTCTGACCAGGGTGGGAATTGAACCCACGACCTTCGGGTTAGATCTCCGCTGCTCTACCGACTGAGCTACAAGGTCAGACGGGAGCAGGCCGTGGGAATTGAAGATGTTAAAGTCATGGCAATGAACATGTACAAGTACAAGGAAAGGTTAACTCTGTTTAAAATATAAGTGCTACACGGCTAACGTTTGTATAAACGTAACCTTTCCTATTACTTTATGCAAATTAGTTGGGAAAACGTGGCGTGTCACGCAATCGCGCGCTCAACTGTGTCATTGAAAAATAAGAGACTGCTCCCAGTCTATTCTCAAGCACGACAATAAATCTAAATTGACATTTAATCAGCTACGCTCAGCATTTCTCAAAAGGATACTCTTTTGCTGAAAAGGGGCCAGAAATTTGAGAACAGAAGTTTAAATTCAAAGAATGAAGTGGCATGCCATTGTTTTGAAATTATCCATTTGCTTATAAAATAGTAATGCCTGCGACACATGCTAAAGATATGCACACCTTTCTTCGCTTTTTAAATACTTTCACGCACATTTCCGGTATCCTCTTTCTTCAAAAATTTGCAGCTGTTTAAAAAAAAAATACCAGTCACTGCTCCCAGTTTCCACGCCAGCAGTCACTTTTTCACTGAAACTCCTAGTACTGTGTGGCATTAAAGTATATGGTTTTTGATCTGAAATAGGGTGCGGATTTTGTACATTTTTTTTTCTGTAGAAGGTGGCATTCTGGCCAGAATTTGAAAAAAAGTTTTTTTGATCTGACATCGAAGAATTCGGTCTTTCTCTAATTATTGGAAGCTGACGTTATGTGCTAGTGAGAGTACTAATTTTAGTACATTTGAGTAATAGTTTCTTTCTTTCTTTTTGTTTAGCAATTTGTAAAAGATGCATAGAACAACTAGTTGAACTCATGAAGGACTTTCCTGTGGAGACGAGTCAGGAAAATATTCCTTGCGTAGCGGAAGCTCAACCCGATTCAGTGGTTTCAGAGATAGTTTCTCCCTCGGAGACACAAAGTTCAGAATGTAGTGAACAAGAGATGGATGAACTGGTAAACGTTCTAAAATGATAGCATTTTAACAAAGAATTTTAAGACGACTGACCCCTTTTGTCGTAAAATCTTTGAACAAATCGATGTTTTACTATGGGAGCTCTTGAACACTCAGACTTTCTCACGTGAACTCATACTCTTATCGTGGTACAGAGGGATTGGCACCCGCATAGAACCTCCCCCCCCCCCCAATCTAATTTAGGTTTTGTTGTAATAAGACATACCAAACTTGTCTGCGTTTTTTAGACAATCCTCAGCTAGCTCTACAAGATGAAGTATTCTCTTTACTTTCCGCATTTTGTACTACGGTGTGCGTATGACTTAAGCCCTCCATGTTGAATTCCACTGTTTTGTAAGAAGGTCAGAAATAATACAAACTGAAAACTTAAAATTCTGCAAGACTACTCAAGAAAACTGGATAAATTGTCAAAATAAATAAATTTCGCTTGACCTTTATGTTAAAACGCAGTTGTTATGACAATATCAAATGACATGGGAACACTTGACACATCTAAATTATCGTGAGGGATGAAAGAAGACCTACTGAAAGTTTTAGCATCACAGAATAAATCCCCTTTCAAAGTGCTGAGAAAACCTTTCACGATGTGGGTCGGGGTGGAACCCTTTCCTCCTTGTACGCACAACGTTTAGGTTCCCTGAAACCTGCAAATAACTTATTTTGCTTCTAATAACTCACAACCAATCACCTTGTTTGCTGTTTTGCTCAAGGAAAGTGAGAAAAGTACAAGCTCCGAGGGGCTGGTAGCAGACATGGAAAAACTATAAATAGGAGACGAACGTTTTCTCCCATCTTCCGAGACTGCAAGTACATCATCATCCAGTGGAGGGGATGGAAAATATCAGCTCCAAAAAGCAAAATTAAATTTTTTTTTAGAAGAATGCGACACGGAGCCACTAGGAAGACGCTGGATGGATTGGCACCAAGTGAACGAAAGGACCAAAGAGCGATATATCAAGCGCTCATCAGAGATAGTCAAGTCAGTTCTGTCAGTAGTATATCCCAATAACTATGCCCATTTGTGGAAAGAGTTGAAAGTCTCTCATACAATGGATAAGATCATGGGCTCAGACTCCGTTCAACTCTCTTCTGACAACAGCTATCTGGAAGCCTTAGCAGAAGCATATAAGAATGCAGCAAGCTGGGACACCCGCCGGCAAGTCCTATCGATTATGACTGGAGTGGCGAGTTACAGAGAAATCTCACGGCACATACCTGGACTCACACAGTACAGATACACTGTGGCAAATCTTCACCGTTTACAGTATGGTAGAGCGGCTCCGGTCCCAGTACATGTACGCCATGTGCCACGTTTACAGATTGATAAAGGGCAACTAGATCACTTCCTCGCTTACATCACCAGCCCACACATAGTACAGGATCTGCCATTTGGAGAAAAAATTCTCAAACTCTCTTCCGGTCGGGTCATTAGCGTCCCCAATGTCATCAGAACGATGGTACCACAACGAATTGCAAAGCAGTACATGGTGTATTGTTCAGAGAGTGGTTTTGTGCCATTTAGTGAGAGGACAATGTTGCGCATCTTGTCCGAATGCCCTGCATCAGTGCGCAAGTCCCTTCAAGGTTTGGACTATATTGCCGCTGAAGGTGCAAAATCATTTGACGACCTGTCTGAGCTCATTAGCCAGACAGCGAGTATTGTGGACTCAGGGACAGCTTTACAAGAGAAACTGAAAGCCGCGAAGCTGTATCTGAAAGGCGACTACAAGGTAAATACAAATGTTGGTTTACCTCTATATACGATGTGAAATCATAATATACAGGACGTTGCGGCATGTTGTAATGAAAAACTGCTATTATCCAGGCTAACCAGTTAACTCCGCTGTATGCGCATCAGTCATTTTAACCGGTGCCCACTGATTAATGTCAACTGAAATAATAATTTAGAAATTATGGTGCTATAAATAAGAATTTAAAAAAGAAAATACGAGACACCAGGCTGTTAAACTTTCAACATAAAGAGGCACTCAAAGCCACTTTC